>NW_028274813.1:55236287-55387803 GCF_037043125.1 Eumetopias jubatus
TTTCAGTGGAGGGGTTAAAGGAATAATTCTGGTTTACAGTTGATATTCTATTTGTTGGGTCATAGTTGCTTACTTTGTAACAATTTTTAAGTTCTAAGCTTCTAACTTATATATAATTTCAAAAATATGTCCATTAAGAAAAAAGAGATGAGAACTTGAGACATTACATAAATACAGTGTGTGGAATTTAGTCATAATTTGAACAAATCAGCTATCAAACATTTCTTAGATAACTGCAGTGACTACAAACAACAACAAAATTTGAAGGTACTAACGGGATATTTTTAAAGAGTGAAAATGGTGTTCTGTTACTTTTTTTTGTTTTTTATTGTTATGTTAATCATCATACATTACATCATTAGTTTTTGATGTAGTGTTCCATGATTCATTGTTTGTGCATAACACCCAGTGCTCCACGCAGTACGTGCCCTCTTTAATACCCATCACCACGCTAACCCATCCCCCACCCCCTCCCCTCTAGAACCCTCAGGTTGTTTCTCAGAGTCCATTGTTTCTCATGGTTCGTCTCCCCCTCCGATTTCCCCTGCTTCATTCTTCCCCTACTGCTATCTTCTTCTTCTTTTCTTCTTTTTTTTTCTTAACATATATTGTATTATTTGTTTCAGAGGTACAGATCTGTGTTTTTTGTTTGTTTGTTTGTTTTTGTTTGTTTTTACTTTGGGACATATACTAAAATACTTCAGGTTGAAGTCATATGATGCTGGGATTTTTCCAAAGTAATTCAGTTAAGAAGGTGGAGTGGGAGAGGTATAGATGATCAAAGATTAACTAAGAGTTTTTAATTGATGAAACTGGTTTCTTAGTTACAAGGAGGTTCATTATTTATTATTCTATAATTTTCTTTGTATTTAAAACATATAAGCAAAAATAACAACTAAGTATTAGAAAATTATGAACTCAAATTTGTGCCTATTAACATAAAGTTTCCTGTGTAAAATATGCCAAATAAAAATTTCACACTTGAGAGATTCATTTTTATGGCCGTATTTCATAATTAATTCCATGTTTTTTTAATTTGCTTCAATATTTGTTTAGAGATAGGAAAAGAGTGTGTATCAGTCTGACAGAGATACTGAAAAAGTTTGATACGCCAGTCAACACTCTGGTAATCTTTGGTTCAGACCATGCTGCAGCCACATTAAAGGGAAAGGAAAAAACTATACTGTTTTATCAACTATCAAAGCAATCCATTCAATTATTGTTAGCAATGGCTACCCCAACCACCTGGCAGATATTCCCCCTGCTTCTAAAGAAAAGGCATTCACAACTCACGTTAGGCTTTCATTCTTTTTATAGCACTCCAGAAACGGGGAATATTAAAGCATGTTGCAATATTTGCTAAACCTGAGCTGCAAAAGCTATCAAATCAGCTTCCCCATGAGGTTTGTATACAAAAAAATCCTAACATGAATGGCAGATGTGAGGCCTCCCTGTGCATCACACTCTTTATTTGGGAACAACAGACCACCAGTGTGAAAACTTATGAATGAAAAATTCCAACTCTTATTTTGAACCTAGCCGACACAGAAGTTTCAATTACTTGAAATGGAAAAAATGAGGAGTTAGCATATGAGAGAGTGCTGATCCCTGAGAAAGATTAAAGAAACGAAGTTCTAAAGAACAGATATATTTAAGATTGTAGAGTCAATTGTGTGAAGATGATAAATTTCCTCCAGTTGCTTTGTTTTCCTCAACGATTTGTGAAGCTAAGGGTAAGACAGACTGATGACATACCACTGCATGTAAAATTGCGGTTGGCTTCCCCCATGCCACTTCAGTCACTATGTCATGCATTTCAGAGTATAGGCTTTAACTGAAAGTTTGCCTGAAAACCCAATAATGGGTGGCCTTCATTTTAGGGTTCTGGGTAGGCAACGCAGTGGAAAAGTCTTTAGATTGCAAAAATCAATGTAACATTAAGCTTTATTCCGTGCATTTCACCTAAAAATGCAGAAGAAAATTTTGAGACTGAGCATTAATGTGAATTGAAGGCAGGGGGCCCATGGGTTCTGAAAATTACAGTCCAAACTACTGAAAATACTGAAAAAAATATTTTTATAGGCATTCAGATCAAAATGAGTTCAGAACAATTTCATGAAAAGGATATTTTTGTCCTATTTGCTCTTATAAAGGGAACATTATTATCCAGTGATGTAAGTTCAATTTTATCAATTCACTGTTTCAATTGACATATCTCTTCTGAAAAGTAGATTAAAAGAGAAGAGTAAGAGGATCTTAAACATTAAATCATTTATATATTTAAAACCTAATCTTATTATGAAAAGCCTAATTTATTTTATTTCTAAGGGGCTTCATCATTGGATTTTAGTTTAGGAAGGGACAGAAGAAATTAAGTTCTAATTTCTCATTAAACAGCTGAAGAAGGGGCACCTGGGTGGCTCAGTCATTTAAGTGTCTGACCCTTGATTTTGGCTCAGGTCATGATCTTAGGGTCATGAGTTCAAGCCCCACATTGGGCCCACATTTAATGCAGAGTCTGTCCCTCTCCTTCTCCTCGCCCTGCTCATGCTCTCTCTCTCTCTCAAATAAATAAATAAAATCTTTAAAAAAAGATGAAGAAACTTAAGTGTACAGAGGAGTGATTTTATAAGCTCATGAGGAATAAAAGATGAGGTCTAAGGTTTTTTGAGCTTCATAGTCAAATTCATTCCCAAACTACAATATTTACTTTTAAATGGAAAGAGTGATGTATACAGTTAAGGCAATTTTAATCTTAAACCAGGGATCAAAAGTTCTGGTTCTTAATATGTCCTCCTCTAGTTTTATACATATTGCAGAGGAGAAACATAGTAGTTTTTTTAGTAGTTTTACTGAAGTATACTTAATAAACAAAGAGGCGCCTATATTTCTTTGAGGAGTTTGGACATATGTAAACACTTGTTATATCATCACCACGATCAAGGTAATTAGACATATCACCTCCCAAACTATTCTGGTGACTCTTCTGTATGCATGCAGGAAACTTAACATGAGATATACCCTCTTAACAGATTTTTAAAATCAAAATACAGTATTAACTGTATGCAAAATATTGTAAAGATCTCTAAAATGTATTCATCATGCATAACTGAAACTTTATACCCAATGAACAATGACTCCCCATTATCCACTCCTCCCAACCTCAACAACCACTATTCTATTCTGTGCTTCCATGAGTATGACTTTTTTAACTATCTCATATAAATGAAATTACAAGGTTTTTGTCTTTCTCTGGTGTATTTTACTTAGCATAACGTCCTCTATGTTTATAACTGGTTCTACTTATTTAATTTGGTTATTTCAGGGTGAATATAGCATGTATGCACAAATGTAGATATATGACAAAACCAAATACTTGAATTTATTAAATAAGAATAATTGAAAGACTTTTATAAAATATTTGAATTTGCTTCACTTTTGAATTGAAATGTTTGTTGATATTTCCAGAAAACACAACTTAATTTGAATTCTTTTATTTCTAGCTTTTGTATAACATCCAAATACCTTTTTAAAAAATTCCCAAAGCTATGAATTGATACTGTGTGCCCTTTTAATATGGTCCTTTTTGCAAGATTGGACTTGTTATTTAGTTTTTAAAAGTGAATGAATCATAGAATAAAGACAAACTATCACACCACAGAGATTTTGGGAAACTTAAGTGCCTCACAAGCAAGAGGTAATGCGCTAAATTTCATGAAGTATCCTCTACTAGAATTCCATTTTCATTTGGAAATGACTTGTCTGTCTTTGGGGAGAAAAAGAAAACCATATTAGAAAGCAGTATCATAATGAAAAGATCAATTTTAAAAAATGGCAAGTATAAAATGAATTCCAAAACCTCCATTACTTTCAACAAATATTTATTCAGCACCTTCAATGTGCCAGGTGCTCTACTGAGTTTTGGGGACACAAAAGTCAACAAAAGAGAAAAAACTGTTTTCACAGTGAGTATTATATAGAGGAAAAAGAGGGATAATAAAAATTAATGGAAATACATGGCTCCCACAAACATATTAAGTATACTAATGTTTTCTTTACTTAATGATCATGGTACATAATACTTTTTTAAAGATTTTATTTATTTATTTGAAAGAGACAGAGACAGCGAGAGCGGGAACACAAGCAGGGGGAGTGGGAGAGGGAGAAGCAGGCTTCCTGCCGGGCAAGGAGCCCGATGCGGGGCTCGATACCAGGACCCTGGGATCATGACCTGAGCTGAAGGCAGACGCTTAATGACTGAGCCACCCAGGTGCCTGGTACATAACATTTAATCAGCTAACAAAAGGGTTAAATCAGTATCACATTAAAAAGTACTTCAGCCTAGATAAACCACAATTCTGACAAACTAAGAGTTCTGCAGGCTTTTAGCATCCTACAAATATATCTGAGTCCTGGACGAGTTTTACATTACCGGATGGCAGGTGCCCATTCTAGCCTTGAAATACTAACGGGGAGGATTCTGGGTAAGATTGCCTTATAACTCATTCTCAAAGCATGAGCAGTTTTTATAATGAAAGGATAAAAGGTGACTGAATTAACATTTTATACCAAGACCACTAACATAAGCCAGGGCTCTGTAGGAATGCAAAGTCAGTCTATTTCTGTCCTGAGTGGCTAGTATACCCAGGACAGCCAGAGGGATTCCAGGAATCTCTACATTTCTTTAAGAGAGGGCACTCATTTTGAAAGTGCTATCCTAGATTAGGCTAGAGAAAGTTAAGGAATATAAGGACTCACCAGTACAGTAACCTGAGAAAAATTTGCCTGTCACTTCTGAAATAGATTATATCATCCTACCCATATATCCCTTGCTTTGAGAACTGAGGTTAGACAAAAGTCAGTAGACAAACTCTAGTCACTGTACTTGAATTAATATTGTCACCATGCATAATTATTAAATACAATATGAAAAAATGGGGGGAAATATATCAATCAACAATCAATGATAGAGTGTTGTGTGGTCTAATTTTAAATACTGTAGCCACAGAAGAACCATAGGAAGTGAAGTGTCCAGCTAGTTATCTGGAGAAGTGTTTCAAGAAGGTTGAGTAAAATAGGTGTGTTCAAAAACCAGATTAATGTGTCTGGGGTGGAGCAAATTAAGGAAAGAGAAGCAGAAGGTGCGGGAAATGAGTTGAGGAAATGAAATATTGTAATTAGACCAGGTAGAACACCATGAAATATCATTAGATCTTTTATTTCTACTCTCAGTACAATACAAAGGGTTCTTTGTGGAAGGGAAAGATTTGGCTTTCTATTTAAAAGTAATCATTCTAACTGCTATGTTGAAAGGAACTCTATGGAAGAAAGAGAAGGTGGGAGATCAGTTAGGCTATTATAGCAGTGAGGATGGCTGCATAATATTCATATATATATATATATATATATATATATATATATATATATATATATACCACATCTTCTTTATCCATTCATCTGTCGATGGACATCTTGGCTCTTTCCATAGTTTGGCTATTGTGAACATTGCTGCTATAAACATCGGGGTGCATATACCCCTTTGGATCCCTACATTTGTATCCCTGGGGTAAATACCCAGTAGTGCAATTGCTGGGTCATAGGGTAGCTCTATTTTCAACTGTTTGAGGAACCTCCATATTGTTTTCCAGAGTGGTTGCACCAGCTTGCATTCCCAACAAGAGTGTACGAGGCTTCCCCTATCTCCACATCCCCGCCAACATCTGTCATTTCCTGACTTGTTAATTTTAGCCATTCTGACTGGTGTGAGGTGATATTTTATTGAGGTTTTGATTTGGATTTCCATGATGCCAAGCGATGTTGAGCACTTTTTCATGTGTCTGTTGGCCGTTTGGATGTCTTCTTTGGAAAAATGTCTGTTCATGTCTTCTGCCCATTTCTTGATTGGATCATTTGTTCTTTAAGTGTTGAGTTTGATAAGTTCTTTATAGATTTTGGATACTAGCCCTTTATCTGATATGTCATTTGCAAATATCTTCTCCCATTCTGTCGGTTGTCTTTTGGTTTTGTTGACTGTTTCCTTTGCTGTGCAAAAGCTTTCTATCTTGATGAAGTTCATTTTTGCCCTTGCTTCCCTTGCCTTTGGCGATGTTTCTAGGAAGAAGTTGCTGCGGCTGAGGTCGAAGAGGTTGTTGCCTGTGTTCTCCTTTAGGATTTTGATGGACTCCTGTCTCACGTTTAGGTTTTCAACCATTTGGAGTCTATTTTTGTGTGTGGTGTAAGGAAATGGTCCAGTTTCATTCTTCTGCATGTGGCTGTCCAGTTTTCCCAACACCATTTGTTGAAGAGACTGTCTTTTTTCCATTGGGCATTCTTTCCTGCTTTGTCGAAGATGAGTTGACCATAGAGTTGAAGGTCCTTTTCTGGTGTCTCTATTCTGTTCCATTGATCTATGTCTGTTTTTGTGCCAGTACCATACTGTCTTGATGATGACAGCTTTGTAATAGAGCTTCAAGTCCGGAATTGTGATGCCACCGGCTTTGCTTTTCATTTTCAACATTCCTCTGGCTATTCAGGGTCTTGGAATATTATGCAGCCATCAAAAGGAATGAAATCTTGCCATTTGCAACAATGTGGATGAAACTGGAAGGTATTATACTAAGCAAAATAAGTCAATCAGAGAAAGACATGTATCATATGATCTCACTGATCTGAGGAATTCCTAATCTCAGGGAACAAACTGAGGGTTGCTGGAGTGGTGGGGGTGGGACGGATGGGGTGGCTAGGTGATAGACATTGGGGAGGGTGTGTGCTATGGTGAGTGCTGTGAATTTTGTAAGACTGTTTAATCACAGACCTGTACCTCTGAAAAAAATAATACATTTTATGTTAAAAAAAAAAAGATAGTAGGAAGGGAGAAAGGAAGGCAGGGAAATCGGTGGGGGAGATGAACCATGAGAGACGATGGACTCTGAGAAACAAACTGAGGGTTCTAGAGGGGAGGTGGGTGGGGAGATGGGTTAGCCTAGTGATGGGTATTATAGAGGGCATGTATTGGATGGAGCACTGGGTGTTATATGCAAACAATGAATCATGGAACACTACATCAAAAACTAATGATGTAATGTATGGTGATTAACATAACATAATAAAAAAATAATAGCAGTGAGGAGATGAGAAATAGTAGCAGGGTATAAGAAGTCATTGGAATTTGACTTTATGCATGTATTTCAGATTTTAATTTTGCATATGTATATATATGCACAAACTAAACTTTTATTATGTAAATTTTCAGATATATGAAAAAGTATGGACAAAATAGTAAACTCCAATCATTTAGGTCTAATCAGTAAGTACATATGACTTTATTTCATCCTCTTCAATTCCCTATCCTTGGCCTTCATGGAATAGTTTTAAAACATAGTACATCATATCATTCATCCTAAATACTTCAAAATGTAACTCTAATTTGTAACAGTTTATTAGTACACCTAAAATAGTATTTATCAATATCACCCAATATTGTCAGCAAGTTTTTCTAATATTCTTGTAAATGTCTTTCTCTTTATATACTGATTTAAATCAAGTTGTATTTTTAAGTGCAGTGAACAAGGGAAAAACATACCTGAAGCTCTTAAATAGGGGGAAATGAATATAAATAACTCTGAATTAGAAAGTGAAGAACTGAAAGGGGGAAAAAAAGATTTCTAAGGTATCACAGCCGAATGGGGCAGCCAACATAGCTGGGGCTACAAAATGAAGCAAGTTACAATTACCAGAACTTAGTGTCTTGGGGGAAAAGGCCTGTATTAGTCTTCTTGGCCTGTAGTAACAAAATGACACAGATGGTTCCACTACCAGAAATCTATTTTCTCATAGTTCTAGGTGCTATAAGTATGAGATCAGGGTGCCAGCCTGATTGGTTCTAGTGAGACATCTCCCCTCTGCTTACACATGGCTGCCTTCTTACGTGTTTACCTTGCCATTTCAAGGAACATATGGTAAGAAAAAGTCATTGAGCACTCGGATTTACAGATCATGATGCACCCTTATCATCTCATTAAACCTTTATCAGTTCTTGAGATGTCCATCTCAAAAGATAGTCACAATGGGTGTTAGGGCTTCAATATATGACTTTTGAGGAGACACAAACATTCAGTACATAGCAAGCTCCATGGGGCTAGAACCCATACGTCTGAGAATATGTTGCTAAACAGTGGTTATTTGTGTCTTTGAGCATGGAGGGTCCCCTCTATACTAAGATCCAGATTTTGGTGGAGATCAGGATAATTTCTGCTTGTGTATCATCCTACTCTGAAGAAGTAGGATGAATATGGTTCTGCAAGTGTTAGAAAGCCTGCAATCGGCTCCAACCACTGTTAGTACAATGAGTTGCCACTGCTAGAGCAAAGTATTGCTGACAGAAATGGGTAAGGCGCAAGACCTTTCTTCAAAATAGAACAACTCCCTTCTTTCTTTTGCTTTCCTCTCTCCCTCTAATTCTTTCTACTGGCAGAAACTAACAGGAACAAGGTGGCAAGTCAGCAATGTGATTTGCAGAGTTCTAGAACAGCACTGTAAAGCAGAGTATAGAACATTTTGTTTGGAGGTGAGCTATCTATTAAATGCTATAGTACAACCCTTCAGAGTTTAAGTCAATTTAAGTTGAAGTTTCCTTATGGCTAAAACCTTCCTACCTTAAGTGACCATACTTTGCCTGGGTAGAGTCCACTTTATACTTCTTATTTGACATAATCTATAACTTGTGCTCCTGTTCACCGTGAAATGTGCCCATGTTTGAATGGAAAATTACATGGCCACTCTCAACCACACTGACACACGTTACTTTAGGCAATGATCTAATTTACTTCTTCAACACTATTAGTTCAAAATCAATTACTCAGATTCCAAAAATAAAATGTTATAAATCTGTATCCAAGGGAATGATGTAATGACTAAGTGGTAGTTTAAGCATTGTAATATTATAAAATTGTACAAATTTTACTCCAGTTTCACTTAAAACAACAAAATCTTCTCAGTTGCACTCAGTCTGTTTTCTCTTATCCATACTGTCCTTGGAGTCCATACAGTAAGATTTACCTTTTTAAAATATATCCTAGATCACGATTTATAAATTTTGTTGATGAAAATATCTTCAGAACTATTAAAAGAAAAAAAAGGACATTGCCCCTTCATGGAAAACTGGGTGAAAGGGAAGCATCACCAAAAGTTTATCTCAAATCTTGCTACAGACACCCTGGAGTGTAAGGAAGAGAGGAATCAGTATCTAACTCAGACTAGAAGCCAAATAACTCAAACTCACTGAAGCTGCCTACATGCCATGGAAAGAGAGAAAGGGCTACTTTGAGAAGTTGCACTTTTCCTTAGACTCAAGTGAGGGTGTCGGTTGTAATTCATTTAAAAAGGATTCCTGGAGACTTCAATTTCTGGTTCTGCATGTAAGGGGCTCAGAAGATACCACTTTGTCCTACAACAAGTAAAGAGCTAAACAGACTAAAAAAAATTAACGATACTTCTTGGATCCATAAAAAAGCTGATTCAGGGTAAACCTTTGCTCCCATGATTAGAGAGACAGACAGGTAAATACAGGGAGTCATGCCTTAACAGAGTAGAGACTCATGAGCAGATATCGCCACATGAAACTGTACCAGGGTAGGAAAACCTGAACCATAAATGACAAATTGCTAGAGACTCTGCATAAACGAACCTAAGATTTAAAAATTCCAGGAGGACCCACACTTAGGAGGACTCCCACAATACTGTGACAAACATCTCCAGGAATTCAACCAGCTTCTCACAGTAAATATCTGACAAAAATCACCTCAAGTTTCTGGTGGAGAGAGGAAAGAGACCATTTTGCCAAAAAAAAGAGACCATTATATGCCAAAGCACTCTGTTCTTAACGAGGCCTACCCTCAGGGAAAAACCAGTTAATAAGAGCTTAACCTTACGGGGTATTATAAAACCCTACCTGACCAAGAGAAGAGAGATACCAAAATCTAGTCAGCTGTAGCTTTCCCTTAGTAAGAAGGGAAATATCCAACTCCAGCCCATTTCCTCCTTACCTACGGAGGAGGAAAAACAAAACAAAACAAAACAAAACTGACAAATACCTGTTAAGTTCATAGTCCAAAGGCATGGGCTCACTAAAAGCCTGAGACCTAACCATAGAATATGGAATACTTCCCCTCTCCCATACCTCACCACCATATCACTCAAGGCTTACTTATAGAAATTCCTTTTACCCAATATATCATATTCAGCTTTCATGAAAAAAAATTAGAAGGCATACTAAAAAACAAAAATAGAACAAAATGCAATTTGAAGAGACAGCAAATATTAGTTGGAATTATCAGACTGGGAATTTAAAACAACTATAACTAATATGCTAAAGTTTCTAATGAATAAAGTAGATAGCCTTTAAGAACAGATGGGCATGTAGGATGTAAGATAAAATTCCCAAGAAAGAAACAAAAGAAATGCTACAGATTAAAGAAAAACACACACACATAAAAACAGAAAACAAACAAAACCACTAACAGAAATGAAGAATAACTTCAGTGGACCTATTTGAAGTTTCGACAAGCCTGAAGAAACTATCTCTGAGCTAGGGAATATATCAACAGAATCCTTAAAACTGAAAAGCAAGAGAACAAAGATTGAAAATAACAGAATACACAAAGATTGTGAGGCAAGTACAAAAGGTATACCAAAAAAAAAAAAAAAAATGGAAATACAAGAAGGAGAAGAGTGAAAGGAACAGAAGAAATATTTGAAACAAAAATGGCTAAAATTTTCCCAACTTATTATCAGACACCAAACCACAGATATAGGAAGCTCAAACGCCCAGCAGGAAAAAAAAAATGCCAAAACCGTACACATAGGCATATCATTGTATTGTATGGATGGAAGTTTCTGTAATTTGTCCTGCATAACTGACCACCCTGACCTGCATATATGAAGGAAGGCTAAAGAATGTTTGTGAGACTCATGTTACATGATTGACCCTGGGAGCCTGGTTAGTTGATACTGTCTGCTCTCCAGGTCAGAATTGGCCCTTCTGGTATGGATGCTAAGAGCTATAATTTTTGCCTTGCATCCCCTCTGGCTCCAGGCTGGGCCGGCTCCCCAGAATGGAATCTGGGAGGGGAGGCAAGCACATTTGGTCCAGTTTCCTTGAAGATGTAAAAACATGATAACATAGAAATGCAGCTAACTCCAAACTGCATGTAGGAAAACAAATGTTTAACTTTAAACCCTGTCATTTGCCCTGTAAATATGGCCTTTATAGGGATGGTCAGTTGGTAGTCTCATTTGAGGGGTGGACACTCTGCCCAGACCTCTCAGTTAGGACTCCAACCTGGCTGTCTCCATGGGGCTTAACCAGCTAATGCGATTGGATGCTGTAAATAGCTGATTTGATGTAACTCTGTCTTATTCTCCTTTACTGCTTACTATTGCCCTCATCTATGTTTAGATTTATCTTTTCTTGTTTCTATTTCACCTAGATTTTTACTTTGTAATATCAATGTTTTTCCCATTTGAAACAGAGTACAGCTGCCATGAATCTTTTCTTCAGAACAATCATTTATAAATTACAGAAAATCAAATATAATTTTTAAAAAATCCTGAAAAAATAAACAGAAAGGAAAAAAATCACCTTACCTATAGAGGAACAAAGAATTATATGGGACTTCTGAAAAACCATGCAAAAAAGATCGTGGAGTGAAACATCTAAAATATGGGGGCACCGGGGTGGCTCAGTCAGTTAAGCATCTGCCTTTAGTTCAGGTAATGATCTCAAGGTCCTGAGATCAAACCCCACATTGGACTTCCTCCTCAGCAGGGAGTCTGCTTGTGTCTCTCTCCTTCTGCCCCTTTCCCTGCTCTCTCTCAAATAAATAATCTTAAAAAAATTAAATTAAATTAGAAAATAAAATTTGGAGAGAAAACAACCTAGAATTCTGTATCTTATAAAAATTACACTCCAAATGTCAAGAGTATATAAATACGTGAAGAACTTACACAACTCAATAGGGATACCTCAATATCATAAAAGCTATCTATGAAAAACCCACAGCAAATATTATTCTTAATAGGGAAAAAATGAGAGCTTTCCCCCTAAGGTCAGGAACATGGCAGGGATGTCCACTCTCACCACTGCTATTCAACATTGCATTAGAAGTCCTAGCCACAGCAATCAGACAACAAAAAGAAATAAAAGACATCCGAATAAGCAAAGAAGAAGTCAAACTCTCACTCTTTGCAGATGATATGATACTTTATGTGGAAAACCCAAAAGACTCCACCCCAAAACTGCTAGAACTCAAAGAGGCAGGATATAAAATCAATGCACAGAAATCAGTGGCATTCCTATGCACAAAAAACAAGACAGAAGAGAGAGAAATTAAGGAGTCGATCCCATTTACAATTGCACCCCAAACCATAAGATACCTAGGAATAAATCTAACCAAAGGGTCAAAGAATCTGTACTCAGAAAACTATAAAATACTCATGAAAGAAATTGAGGAAGACACAAAGAAATGGAAAAACGTTCCATGCTCATGGATTGGAAGAACAAATATTGTGAAGATGTCAATGCTACCTACAGCAATCTACACATTCAATGCAATCCCTATCAAAATACCACCAACTTTTTTCAAAGAAATGGAACAAAGAATCCTAAAATTTGTTTGGAACCAGAAAAGACCCCAAACAGCCAGAGGAATATTGAAAAAGAAAAGCAAAGCTGGTGGCATCACAATTCCGGATTTGAAGCTCTATTACAAAGCTGTCATCATCAAGACAGGATGGTACTGGCACAAAAACAGACACATAGATCAATGGAACAGAATAGAGAGCCCAGAAAAGGACCCTCAACTCTATGGTCAACTCATCTTTGACAAAGCAGGAAAGAATGCCCAATGGAAAAAAGACAGTCTCTTCAACAAATGGTGTTGGGAAAACTGGACAGCCACATGCAGAAGAATGAAACTAGACCATTTCCTTACACCACACACAAAAATAGACTCCAAATGGTTGAAAGACCTAGATGTGAGACAGAAGTCCAACAAAATCCTAAAGGAGAACACAGGCAACAACCTCTTCGACCTCAGGCGCAGCAACTTCTTCCTAGAAACATCGCCAAAGGCAAGGGAAGCAAGGGCAAAAATGCACTATTGGGACTTCATCAAGATAGAAAACTTTTGCACAGCAAAGGAAACAGTCAACAAAACCAAAAGACAAGCAACAGAATGGGAGACGATATTTGCAAATGACACATCAGGTAAAGGGCTAGTATCCAAAATCTATAAAGAACTTATCAAACTCAACATTCAAAGAACAAATGATCTAATCAAGAAATGGGCAGAAGACATGAACAGACATTTTTCCAAAGAAGACATCCAAACAGCCAACAGACACATGAAAAAGTGCTCAACATCGCTTGGCATCATCAAAATCCAAATCAAAACCTCAATGAGTTTCCACCTCACACCTGTCAGGATGGCTAAAATTACCAAGTCAGGAAATGACAGATGTTGGCAGGGATGCGGAAAAAGGGGAAGCTTCCTATACTGTTGGTGGGAATGCAAGCTGGTGCAGCCACTCTGGAAAACAGTATGGAGGTTCCTCAAACAGTGGAAAATAGAGCTACCCTATGACCCAGCAATTGCACTACTGGGTATTTACCCCAAAGATACAAATGGAGAGATCCGAAGGGGTAAATGCACCCCGATGTTTATAGCAGCAGTGTCCACAATAGCCAAACTATGGAAAGAGCCAAGATGTCCATCAACAGATGAATGGATAAAGAAGATGTGGTGTATATATTCGATGGAATATTATGCAGCTGTCAAAAGGAATGAAATCTTGCCATTTGCAAAGATGTGGATGGTACTGAGGGTATTATGCTGAGCAAAATAAGTCAATCAGAGAAAGACATGTATCATATGATCTCACTGATATGAGGGATTATTAATCTCAGGAAACAAACTGAGGGTTGTTGGAGTGGTGGGGGTAGGAGGCAGGGGGGGCTGGGTGATAGACATTGGTGAGGGTGTGTGCTATGGTGAGTGCTGTGAATTGTGTAAGACTGTTGCATCACAGACTTGTATCTCTGAAACAAATAATACATTATATGTTAAGAAAAAAAAAAGAAGAAGAAGAAGATAGCAGGAAGGGAAAAATGAAGGGAGGGAATCGGAGGGGGAGATTAACCATGAGAGACTATGGACTCTGAGAAACAAACTGAGGGTTCTAGAGGGCAGGGGGTTGGGGGGATGGGTTAGCCTGGTGATGGGTATTAAAGAGGGCACGTTCTGCATGTAACACAGGGTGTTATATGCAAACAATGAATCATGGAACACTACATCAAATCTAATGATGCAATGTATGGTGATTAACATAACATAATAAATTTATGGATGCTAAACATCACTACACATCAGGGAAATACAAACAAAAAGCAAGATGGGATACCACCACACACCAGTTAGATAGCTATCAACAAAAGGACAATAATGACAACTTTGCAAAAATGTAGAGTAAAAGGAAACCTTACTCACTGTTGGTGGGAATGTAAATTGGTACAGCTTCTCTGGAAAACAGTATAGGGGTTCTTCAAAAAATTAAAAAAAGAGAACTACCATATGACCCAGCAATTGCACTTCTGGGTATACAACTGAAGAAAATGAAAACACTAACTTGAAAAGATATATACACCCATGTATTTATTGTAGCATTATTTATAATAGACAAGATATGAAAGTTACCTAAGTGTACATTGATGGATGAAGGGATAACGAAAATGCTATAGGACAGATTTAAGATGGTGGGGTAGTAGGGGGACCCTGAGCTTGCCTCATCCTTCGAACACAGCAAGTTCAACATCCAACCATTTTGAACAACTAAAAATACAATCTGAGGATTAAGGAAACAATCTGCACAGTTGGAGGGAGAGAATGTGGTAGATGTGAAATCTGAAGCCATGAACTGGGGGAGAGGAAAGCCGAGTTGGCCACAAAGGGGAGGGAACCCTTTTCATGGAGCAAAGTCAGGGAAAGGAAGAAAGTGGGAGAGAGTGCAGCACGTAGGGACTGCACAATAAGCTATGGTGAAGAGATTCCCTGGGTTGCACAGGGAGAGATCACTTCCCTTCCTGGATGATATATGAAAGAGTGTATTCTGCCTCTCCAAGGACAAAAGGCCAGCTGGGAGCCATTGAGTGGGGCTCAACAGCAGGGTCAGAAGTGAGCACAGAAGGCAGAAAACCTCTTAACTTTTCCTTGTGAGCCATAATAGGTTTAAACCTCTGTGTGTGCACTGAGTGACGGCTTTTCTGTGGCTGAACTGAGCAGAACAGTGACCTGGGCAGAATGCAGATAATGTGTCCACTGCTTTTCATTATATGCCACGATAGATTCAAGCCTCTGGGGCTGCTTTTTTTGGACAGAACGGGGTAGGGGACTGAGTCATGCCCAGATGGTCAATAACCCAGTTCCAGCTTTTTGTTGAACATTACAATAAAACCTAGCCTCTGTGCATGCACTGTGTGACTGTTTTTGGGGACAGAACAATGGTGCACACTGCAAGGCTCTCCTCTGGGGGAGGGAAGTGTCCCTCCTTGGGGACAAGAAGGCGGGGTGATGCTATATTCTTCCTCCTCCACCACCCCTCACTCGCCCACCGGACTTGAGAGAAACACAGCCCTTCCGGTGGACCCCCCTGCACCTGACAGTGGTGCCTTTACAAGGACAAGTCAGCTTGTGAGCCAGCAAAGCAAGCTTCTCCCTCAGAAGACCAAAACAGGCCTCTGCATGTACCAAGTCTACTGATTAAAGGATGCTCCAAAACATCAGCTTCTGGTGGAAATAGAACCAGTCTTTTTTTTTTTTCTTTTTCCTCCTCTTAAGTTTTAAAATTTTTAAGTTTTTCTTTCCTAGATCTTATTTTTTATCATATATATATATATATATATATTCTTATCAATATGAATGAATATATATTATATGATATACATATTCTTTCTCTTTTCTCTCTTTTTTTTGGTATCAGGCTTATAATTTTTTGTTCATTTGCTGATTTGTTTCCTTCTCTTACTTTTTGGATAAGGCATCTTATTTTTTTGTCCTCTTTCCTTCTTTCCTTATTCTTTTTTTCCGTCTTTCTTGCTTATTCTTTGGAAACAGGCTTATAGTTGTTTGTTTGCATTTTTGTTCCTTTTCCTTTTGTCTTGGATTAGGCTGCTCTTCTTCTCTTTCTCCATCTTCTTCTCTTCTTTTTTCCTTTCCAGGCTTATCTTGACAAACAAATCAAAGCACACCTAGTTAAAGTTCCAAACACTCCCCACTATAAGCAAGGGGGAACTCTGTAGAGGATGGACAAGTGGGAAAGAGCCGCCAAAATACAACAGCAGAGCATACACAGCACACACCAGAAACACTTCCTGAGGTTTTTGTTATTGTTGGTTTTTTTTTCTCTTTTTCTTTCTTCTTTTCTTTTCTGAACAAAATCAGGAGATGGAGAAATTCACCCAAAAAGGAAGAACAAGAGGTAGTACTCACTGCCAAGGATTTAATCAATATCAACATAAGTAAGATTGTCTGACTAGAATTTAAAGCAAAGATTATAAAGATACTAGTGGAGTGTAAAAAAACATAGAAGATACTAGAGAATCCCTCAGAGTAGAAATAAAGGAACTAAAATCTAGTCAGGCTGAAATTAAAAATGCTATTACCAAGATGTAGTCCCAAATGGAGGCTATGAAAATGAGGATGAAAGAGGCAGAAGAGCGAGTCAGTGAACAGAAGATAAAATGATGGAAAATGAGGAAGCTGAACAGAAGAGAGAAAGAAAACTATTAGATCATGAATGGAAACTTAAAGAACTCAGTGATTACATAAAGTGAAATAATATCCAAAGTATAGGGGTCTCAGAGGATGAGGAGCAGGAGAAAGGGATAGAAAGCTTATTTGGACAAATTATAGCTGAGAACTTCCCTACTCTGGGGAAGGAAACAGGCATTCAAGTCCAGGATGCACAAAGAACCTCCCTCAAAATCAGTAAAAATAGGTCAACACCTCGACATATAATAGTGAAGCTGGCAAATTTCAAAGAAAACAAAACAAAAAATAAACCAACATAACATTGTGCACTTCTTTGTAACACACAGGTCAAAGAAATATTTTGAACTAAATGAAAATACACAACTAACCAAAATTTGTGGAATTCAGTGAAAGTAGTGCTTAGAGAGAAATTTATAAAATTGAATACATATATTGGAAAGAAGATCTATCATTAGTAATCTAATAATCAAATAAGCAGAATAAAATAAATAATAATATAAATAATATTTAGAGCAATAATCAATAGAATTGTAAGCAGGAAAGCAATACATAAAATCAATAAAAATGGGCTTTTTAAAAAAAGATATTTTTTACATTTCAAGTTTCTATTTAAATTCTAGTTAGTTAACATGTAATGTAATATTAGTTTCAGTAGTAGAATTTAGTGATTCATCACTTACATATAACACCCAACACTCATCATAACTGCACTCCTTAAAAAAGATAATTAAAAGCAACAAAACTGTAGCCAAGGAAACTAAGAAAAGGAAAGGACCCAAGTCACTACTATCAAGAATGAAAGAATGCACATCACTACAAACCCCATGGAAATTAGAAGAATAACAAAGGAATAGTATGAATACCTCTATGCCTACAAATTTAATAACATAGATATAATGGACCAATTCTTTGAAAGACACAAGGTGGATAAAATTAACATGAGAGGAAATGGATGATCTAAACAGGCCTATATCTATTTAAGAAATTGAGTAATTAATCTTCCAATGCAGAACACAAGTTCTAGATGGGTTCACTGATGAATGCAAACAGACATTTAAGGAAGAAATTATACCAATTCTCTACAATCTGTTTCAGAGTATAGAACCAAGGGAATACTTTTTTTTATTATTATTATTACAAACAAAACTGCTATGAATATTCCTGTACAAGCCTCTGCATGGACATCCACTTTATTTCTCTTGGCTAAGCACCTGGCAGTGGAATGGCTGGGCCATATAGAAGGTATATGCTTAACTTGTTAGGAAACTGCCAAACTTCTTCCAAAGTGAACAATTTGACATTCCCACCAGCAGTGTGTGAAAGGGCCAGTTCCTCTACATCCTCACCAATACTTGATATGACCTGTCTTTACAACTATAGACTTTCTAGTATCAGTGTACTGTGGTACCTCATTGCAGCTCTGATTTGCATTTCCCTAATGACTACAGATGCTGTACATCTTTTCATGTGTTACTTGACACCATCTGTGCATCTTCTTTGGTGAAGTCTGTTCAAATCTTTTGTCCATTTTTATAGAACCATTTTCTTATTATTCAACTTTGATGTTTCATTATATATTTTTGATTCAGGTCCTTTATGAGATATGTGATTTGCAACTATTTTCTTCCAGACTGTGGTTTATCTTTTCCTTCTCTTTCTCTCTCTCTTTTTTTAAAGATTTTATTTATTTATTTGAGAGAGAGAGAAAGAGTGTGCACAAGCAGGGGGAGCAGGGAATACTTTTTAATTCATTCTGTGAAGCCAGTATTATTACCCTAGCATCAAAAGCAGACAAAGACATTAGAAGACAACTATAAACTAATCTATCTCATGAACATAGGTGCAAAATCCTTCAACAATGTATTAGCAAATTGAACTCAAGAAAGTATAAAAATAATTATATGCTACAATCAAGTGGGATTTATTCTGGGTTTGCAAGGTTGGTTCAACATTTGAAAATCAATGCATGTAATCCATCACATCAATAAGCCAAAAAAGAAAAGACGCATGATTCTATCAAAAGATGCTGAAAAACAACTTAAAAACCGTGACAAACTCAGTAAACTAGGAATAGAGGGAAATTTTCTCATTTCTTGGCAGATGCTATGTACAACAAACCTACAGCTAACATTATACTCAAAGGTGAGTAATTCAATGCTTTTCCACTAAGATCAGGTGTAAGTCAAGAATGCACTCTCTCACGAACCATGAGAGACGATGGACTCTGAGAAACAAACTGAGGGTTCTAGATGGGGAGGTGGGGGGATGGGTTAGCCTGGTGATGGGTATTAAAGAGGGCACGTTCTGCATGGAGCCCTAGGTGCTATGCACAAAGAATGAAAGATGGAACACTACATCAAAAACTAATGATGTAATGTATGGTGATTAACATAACAATAAAAAATTTAAAAAAAAAGAATGTACCCTCTCACCATGCTTTTTCAATATTGTACTCTAAGTCCTTGCTAATCCAATAAGGCTAAGAAAAGGAAATAAAAATATATATAGATGGAAAAGGAGGATATAAATCTCTGTTTTCAGATAATATGATAGTTTATCATATAGACTCTAGGATATAACATTAATATACAAAAGTCAATTGCTTTTTTATACACCAGCAATGAACAGGTGGAATTTGAAAAGAAAAATGTGATATCATTTACGTAAGTATTCCCAAAATATTTAGGTATAAGTGTAACAAAAAAACAAAGATCTCTATGAGGAAAACTACAAAGGTATGATGAATAAAATCAAAGAAAAAGTTAATAAATGTAGACTTATCCATGTTCATGGGTAGGAAGACTCAATATTGCCAAGATATCAGTTTTTCCCAACTTGACCTATAGATTTAATGTAATCCCCATCAAAATCTTAAGTTATTTTATGAATATTGACAAACTGGTTCCAAAGTTTACATGAAGAGGGAAAAGACTCAGAATAACCAACACAATATTGATGAAGAACAAAGTTGGAGGACTAATTGACCTCAAAACTTACTAGAAAGCTGTAGTAATCAAGAGTTTGTTACTGGTGACAGAACATATAAATTGATGGAACAGAAGAGAAAGCTCTGAAATAGACCTGAAATATGTCAACACTGGCTTTTAACAAAGGAAGTACAGTGGGGCAAAGATAGTTTCTTCAACAGATGATACTAGAACTGGACATCCACATGCAAAATAATGAATCTAGAGACAGACTTTATACTCTTCACATAAATTAACTCACAATGGATCAAAGGCCTAAATGTAAAATGTAAAACTGTAATACTCCTAGAAGACAATATATAGGAAAACTTAGATGACATTGAGTATAGGGATGACTTTTTAGCTACAACACAAAACACAGCCATGAAAAAATAATTGATAAGCTAGAGTTCATTAAAATTACTAACTTTTGCTACTCAAAAGACAGTATCAAAGAAGAATTAAAAGTCAAGCCACAGACTGGGAGAAAATATTTGCAAAACATTTCTCATAAGGGGCTACTATCAAGAAAATATAAAAACCTCTTAAAAGTCACCAATGAGAAAATAACTGGATTAAAAATGAGCCAAAAACCTGATACACATCCCACCAAAGAAGATATACAGATGACTACATAGCATACAAAGAGACTCCAAATCATATATTATCAGGGAAATGCAAGTTAAAACAACAATGAGAAACCACTACAAACCTACTAGAATGGCCAAATTCAAGAATACTGACAACAAATAATGGTAAGGTGTGTAACAACAGGAACTCTCATACATTGCTCGTAGCAATGCACAATAGTACAGTCACTTTGGAAAACAGTTTGGTGAATTCCTACAAAATTAAACATATTTTTACCATATAATCCAGCGATCACAGTCCTTGGTATCTACCCAAGGGATTTGAAAATTTATATCCACACAAAAATCTGCACTCAGATGTTTATAGCAGCTTTAGTCATAATTGCCAAAACTTAGAAGAAAACAAGAGGTCTTTAAGTTAAATGTATAAACTGTGGTATATCCAGAGAACAAATTATTATTCAGCACTAAAAAGAAATGGAATATCAAGCCACAAAAGAGATGGAGTAAACTTAAAATCATAATAGTAAATGAAAGATCCAATCTTAGAAGGCTATATACTATATGATTACAATGACATGACATTCTGAAAAAGACAAAACTGTAGAGAAAATAAAAAGATCTGTGATTGCCAGGGGTGGGAGAGATGAATAGGTAGAACACAGAAGATTTTTAGGTCAATGCAAATACACTGTAGGGTATTATAATAATGAATACATGTCATTATGCATTTGTCCAAAACCATAGAATGGGTAACACCAAGGGTGAAACTTAAAATAAACTATGAACTCTGAGTGATTATAATGTGTCAAAGTAGGTTCATCCTTTTTAAATAAATGTACATTTTGATGAGTAATGTTGATAGTGAATGAGGCTATGTATGTATGGAGACAAGAAGAATGTGGGAAATTTTGGCACCTTCCTCTCAAGTTTGTTGTAAAATCTAAAAATGTTCTAAAAAATTAAAGTCTTAGAAAAACAAACAAGCAAAGGATTCCGAGTATCAGTGATTCCATGAGACCAAACAGATACCTGACAGGTCCCAAAATATAAGTAGGGAAGTGAAAAGTAACTGGTATGATCTTTTTAAAGATCATTTATATTTGTAAAGATCAAGTATATTTGAGTATCCTGACATTTTACTAAATTTATTAGTTCTAATAGCTTTTTGGTAGAGTCTTTAGAGTTTAAATATAAGTAAATATGTGATATAAATCATGATATAAATAAATGATATAAACATGTCCTCTTGAAACATTTTATTATTTTACTTATTTCTGATTTTGATGTCTTTTATTTCTTTTTCTGATTCCTAAACACTCTAACTAGGACTTCCAGGATTCTGTTGAATAAAAGAGGTGAGGATGATCATCTTTGCCTATTTTCTGATCACTGAGGAAAATCCTTTAGATTCCACCATTGAGTATGATGTGAGCTTCTGGATTTTCACTTTACTGTGTTGAGATAAATTCCTTCTATAGCTAATTTATTAACAGTTTTATTATGAAAGTTTGTTAAACTTTATCAAATGTTTTATATTCACCTACTGAGATGATCTTATGATTTTTAACTTCCATTCTGTTAATGTGCATCACATTGATTGCTTTGCATGTGGTGGACCATCCTTTCTACACATTATTTATTTTTTTTAAAAGATTTTTATTTATTTAATTGACAGAGAGAGAGAGAGAGAGACAGAGAGAGGGAACACAAGCAGGCAGAGTGGGAGAGGGAGAAGCAGGCTTCCCACCAAGCAGGGAGCCCAATGCGGGGCTTGATCCCAGGACCCTGGGATCATGACCTGAGCCGAAGGCAGTTGCTTAACCAACTGAGCCACCCAGGCGCCCCAACACATTAACAATGAACTATCTGAAGAGGAAAACAAGAAAACAATTCTACTTATAATAGCAATGAAAATAATGAAATATTTAGAAATAAGTTTAAACAATGAGATGAAGAACTGGTACACTGAAAACTATAAAATATGAAAGAAATTTGAAAAGACAAGTAAATGGAAAGATATCTGTGTTCATGCTTTAAAAGAATTCCTATTTTTAAAATATTCATAGTATCCAAAGTAATCTATAGATTTAACATAAACCTACCAAAATCCCAGTGTCATTTTTACAGATATAATAAAACAATCCTAAAATTAATATAGAAGCACAAAAGACACTAAATAACCAAAACAAATTTGAGTAAGAGCAAGAAGCCAGAAGCATCCCATTTCCTCACTTCAAAACATATTACAAAGCTGCAGTAACCAAAACGATTTGGTATTGGCATAAAAATAGACAT
Source organism: Eumetopias jubatus (assembly GCF_037043125.1). Classification (NCBI taxonomy): domain Eukaryota; kingdom Metazoa; phylum Chordata; class Mammalia; order Carnivora; family Otariidae; genus Eumetopias; species Eumetopias jubatus. The sequence goes on from NW_028274813.1 coordinate 55,258,965, forward strand.
TTAGACCAATGGAAGAGAACAGGTAATCCAAAAATAAATCCACACATGTATAGTCAACTGATTTTTTACTAGTGAGCCAAGAATACACAACAGGGATTGGACAGTCCCTTCAAAAAATGGTTCTTAAACCATATTCAAAACACAACTGAGAATGAATGAAAAAACCTAAGCCTAAGACCTGAAACTGCACAACTCTAAGAAGAAAACATAAGAAAAATGTTCTTGACATCAGCCTTGGTGACGATTTCTTGGGGATAACACCAAAGGTAACAAACAACAAAGGAACAAATAAACAAGTGGGATTGCATCAAACTAAAAAGCTTCTCCATAGCAAAGTAAACAGTCAACAGAATGAAAAGACAAACTACAATTTGGGCAAAAAATATTTGCAAACCATATACACTGATAAAAGATTGATATCTAAAGTATATCAAAAATTCATAAAACTCAATCACAAAAAAATCCCCACAAATAACCCAATTAAAAATGAGTATAAGACTTCAGACATTTCTTCAAAGAAAATAGACAAATGGCCAGCAGGTATATGAAAGGTGCTCAACGTCACTAGTCGTCAGGCAAAGGCAAATTAAAAATGAGATAGCATTTCATTCCTGTTAGAGGACTACTATCAAAAACAAATATCTGTATTAATAAAGTATATAGGTAATATAAACTATTACAATCCACGCATATCATTTTGATCCAGCAACTCCTATTAAATATGCATTTTTGTTTGACACAAACTTAACCTATCAGCAATTTTAGAAGACATCCTGGCAATTTTGCATCCATTACATGAACCCATTCTCCAAGTCTGACAGGAAGATAATGAAATAAATTATCTTTTGCTTGATATTTATAAGTATTATAAAATCTTTGTACTAATAGAATACCTGATTCCCCTTGAACTCCCTCTGTTTTTATTGAACCCTGTCATTGGAGCCACACATCCTTTATTCATTTGACAATAACTACTGAGCTCATCTGCCAGGGAGTTAGATGAAGAGAATACAATGGTGAACAAATAAGAAATGCTCCATGCTCAAATGGAACTTATAGGCTAGAGGTAGGGAAAATAAATATGCTTTCAATAATAAATGAAAATTATAATTTTAATGTATTAATAAGTATATGATGCTCTGAGAGTGACTATCATAAGGTCTTCCTGAAAAATTGAAGTTATTCCAAGTATTGAAAAGAAGCATTACATCTTTGTAGTATTTCACCAAATGATCTGTTTCTTTGCATGATACTAAAATGATTTAACAAATTTGAGTGAAAGGATTAGGGGAGTTATGAATATGTATGTGTGTGTGTGAGAGAGAGAGAGAAAGATTATGTTTGGTGGCTATCATTTTACCAATCAAGGTAACTTATGTTTTAATTCTCCTTGCCCAGACATAGCTGAGAATATATTTGGGGGAAATTAGAATTTACCAGTGAAGTAATTCCCATAGGGTATTAAGAAATATGAATTCATAAAAAGTATAAAAGTGATTATTTTATGTACTGCATCTGTTCTGGTTCTTAGTTTAGCTTCTGTTGTCAAATTTCCTTCTCCCAATAATTTGCTTTTTATTTCATGTATGCTAGTTTTCTTGCTTCTTGTTATTTTGGCAGAATTTCAAGATTAAAACTACATACAGATCTTCCTCAACTTAAGATGGGGTTAGGTCTTGGGGCGCCTGGGTGGTTCAGTTGTTAAGCATCTGCATTTGGCTCAGGTCATGATCCCAGGGTCCTGGGATTGAGCTCTGCATCGGGCTCCCTGCTCCGCAGGAAGCCTGCTTCCTCCCTCTCCCTCTCCCACTCTCCCTGCTTGTGTTCCCTTCTTGCTGTGTCTCTCTCTGTCAAATAAATAAATAAAATATTAAAAAAAAAAGATGGGGTTAGATCTTAGGTTAGGTCTTGTTAAACTCACTGTAAGTTGAAAATATTTTAAGCTGAAATGCATTTAATACACCTACTGAACATTGTAGCTTAGCCTAACCTAACTTAAACATGCTCAGAACACTTACATTAACCTATGGCAGGGTAAAATCATCTAATACAAAGCTGGTTTTATAAGAAAGTGTTGAATATTTCACATAATGTACTGAATACTGAAAGTAAAAACAGAATGGTTATATGGGTACAGAATGGTTTTAAGTGCATTTGCTCTTTATACTCATCATCACATGGCTGGCTGGGAGCTGTGGCTCCCTGACATGTCTTAGCATCAAAAGGCGCATTGTACTCAAATCACTATCCTGAAAAAGAGCAAAATTCAAAATGTGAAATACGGTTTTTACTGAATGCATATCACTTTCCCACCATCATAAAGTTAAACAATCTTAAGTCAAGCCATCATGAACTGGGAACAATCTCTAGTTTGTTTTTACACCAAGAAAGTTGAAACTAACAGAACAGTAAGAATGTAAACAAACAAACAATTGAGACATAAGATACATATTTCAGTAACGCATGTAACTACAAGTAGCCAAATGAATTACTGTAACCTTAAAAATGCAAAAAAAAAAATGACTATATTGAGCCAAGGCTGTAGCAATCATTTTATCTTGTGTATTCATCCACATGCAAGAAACCAACAGAACATAAATTTTAAGAAGTGACTACTTAGAGCAAAATTGAGAAATAAAACACCTGTTAACCTAATTCAGCATGGAAATACCTCACTTTCAAAGAAACTTTCAAATAATTGAGATGACTCTGTACTGAATCATCAGTATATATGTACAAAAATGTATTCAAGTTTAAAAAATACTAATATTTGATCATTGTCTGACAAATTTTATTAATTCAGGGCAAACTGAACAAATTAGGCATAAAAATACTTTATATTAAAGCACAATTTTAGATTGGAAGAGGATCTAGAGATAATCTTATCCATCTCCCTTATTTTATAGGTGAGAAATCTGAGCTCAGAGATTTTTAGACCACAGTTTCCACAATATCATGGAATCAGAAAAATACAAGAGAGAAGAAACCAAGTTTCACCAGTATAATATTAGTTGTGAAAAACGAAACAAGTTAATTTGTTTACTTTAATGGGATTGAGTTATTCACGGTTATAATACGCTAATGCAAAATGAAAAAAGTACAAAATAGCACACACACACCCATTTGCCACTTGCATTGTTAAACTGATTAATCAGTTTCGTCCTTAAAATAAAAACCAATAAATATAGCCATATAAAGTCATAGAAAATCAAAATTTTTCACATGTTGACTCATGTAAAAACTAGATTTCTATATTCTTGGGGTATGTCTACTTTTACATATTCAAAAAGAACTATGATAAGTTATAAAATAATTAGTAAAATCTCTACTTTTTTAGTAATATAAGATATACATCTTTATTATAAGTTTATTGCCATGATAAATTACATTACCTCAGTTATCCCACCTTTTCCCATGTATGTGCTTTGCTATATGTACAGAATATTGTAGAATGTGGACATTATTGATGTAGACCTCAAGGATATGGCGTTTTAACTAAATAAATTTGTCTAAATGTCCTTAAGGAATAAACTCAACTCCAGCACAAATTCTATAATACTATGGAAGGAATTGGTTACAACCAGGCCTTTGCATTTTCTACTTGTGTTTCACACTGGTTGTGAGGAATACATGTTGCTAAGGTTGATTTTTCCTATAAAGAGAACTTTAACATCAGTCTTAATTTCCTCTCTTCTTTCTCTCAGAATATTTGCAGTATGAAACATGATTCATGGTGTATTACTGGTCAGATCTAACATATTCAAAAAACAAATAGCAAGTTGTAACTGTATTAGAGTTCTCCTATATAAGAAACCCTAGGAGATGTACATATATAGATAGGTAGATAGGTAACTGTGTATTTCTCTGTAAATGGATTGTAGTACAAGTTTGAAAGGCAGTCAGGCAGAATTCCCTCTTACTCAGGGAAAGATAGCATTTCGTTCAAGCATTCAACTGACTGCTTTTCTTAAGTGTGTGGGCCTCATCCAATCTGTGTTGCTCAATCTAGCAATTTAAATATTAATCTCATCCCAGAAGCCCTCAGAGAAACTCCAAGAATAATTTCTGACCAAGTGTCTGTGTACTCCATTGGCCAGATAAATTGACATATTAAAGTACCCATTATACGGCTCAAAAGCTAAAGGCGGAAAAGGAGTAGTACCTAATGCTGGAATTTCAGCAGACTATGGAATAGGAAATCTTTCTGACATCAGATCTCACCAATGGCTTTGCACTAAGGAGTTATACATGTTCTTAAAGTTATATTATTTACATACTGAGAAATGACCAAAATATATGTAAGACTCATCTTCTCTGAAGACAGATACAAACACTTGCTATCACTTTCCACCATGCCTCACCATCCTCAAGCATACAGAGTTAGGTTCAATATGGGCTTATACAACTCTTTAAATACTACAAGGAAGATAATTACAATCACAGTTTTCAATTGTTTATTTGCCCATCTCTCCAAGGCAGTGAACATATTGATGGATAGAGCTGTGTGTTTTTCATGGATATATTCCAGGACCTAGTACATATATGCACTCAAATATGAACTCAAGAATGAGCTATTAGTAACTGTCTTATATATAAGGCACCATGCTATTCTAATGATACTTTATTTGACCCAACAGCACTCCGCAATTGTAAAAGAGCTCTCATTGCATCAGGTGTTTATAGGTTAGCAATTATTTTGCTGTTCAAAATTTAAATCAGAATTCTGAATGTGATCTAGGTATGAAATAAAGCTCTACAACTGTCCAAATCTGTACTCCTCTGTATCTTTGTAACCCATGACTTCAAGACAGAGTTTTTCTTTTTCTTTTTCTCTTTATTTTTTGTAACCAGCCCAATGGTAACTATTTTAGGCTTTGGGGGCCATACCATGTCTGTCATAACCACTCAACTCTGCCACTGTAGTATGAAAGCAGATATAGAAAATATGTAAGACAATATGTGGCTGTGTTACAGTACATTTTTATTTACAAAAACAGGTAGCAGTGGATATCATATGGCCTATGGGCTACAGTTACACAACCCCCACTTTAAGTCATCAAGAGCAACTAAGCGTGAAGTACTTTTACAAAGCCCTTTTGGTCCTGCTAATTCTATAAGTTGGAAACAGTATGATTGAAAATAACCTCTACCAAGAATGAGATGAGTTTTCTTTCTCCAGAAAGTAAACCCTATAAATATTGCCACATCAGGGGCGCCTGGGTGGCTCAGTCATTAAGCGTCGGCCTTCGGCTCACGTCATGGTCACAGGGTCCTGGGATTGAGCCCCGCATCAGGCTCCCTGCTCTGCGGGAAACCTGCTTGTCCCTCTCCCACTCCCCCTGCTTGTGTTCCCTCTCTCGCTATGTCTCTCTCTGTCAGATAAATAAAATCTTTAAAAAAAAAAAAGAATTAAAAAAATATTGCCACATCACATTCTTATTTCAACAAGGGAAAATCTGTTGCTACTATATTGCTCTCATAGCACTTTGCCCATGCATTTGCAGCAGGTCAATGACACCGAAAAGATTACTCAAAGTCATTAGAAAATAAGGATTCTCTCTCAAAGCTAAACTCATTCATCTAATCATAGTTAATATGGGTATCTTTCCATGAGAACAAAAGAAGGTATTTCTGTAACCTTGTGGCCAATTAGTTCAAAAACAAGTAAATGCCAATTAAATTGTAAGCTCAGGAAAACACAATGATATAACATTGTACTTTAGAGAGTAAAAGTCTAATCAATTAAAACATACTCAGTTTGGAGATCTAAATGTTAGCAGAAACGGGATAGTGAGCATAGTGGGCAACACTATCCTGCATGCAGTTCGGGGGAAATGATTAGATGTTGTGATTTTTCTTTTCCTACTCAACTGTAAAATCCTCTGTGGATTTGTAAGGAAAATATTCTCCTACAACTTAAATTTCTTACATTATGGAAAAAACAAAAATACAAAAAATTATGTCTTTAGCAATGGGTGTAGCACATAAATAGCACTCAATTAATGTTAATGATTAATAGCTTTCATTAACACAAGAATAAAGATCTGCTTTTTAGCCTCTAAAGTCTTAGTATCTAAGATTATTTGAAAAGATTGAAAATGAAATGAAAGCCATTAAATTTTTAATTCCTTCAATGTTCCACATTAGAGTCAACAAAGGAGATTTACAATGAGCTTGGTTGAGCCATATAAAATCATTGATATTTGATCTTTGTGATCTAAAAAAATGGCAGAATTATACAATTTATAATCTTAAGTAATGCTTGGGACAACCTTATGTAAGTATTGATCCCATGTGATAGACCCAGAAAATGATGCTCAGTAGATGACTTACATAAGCCTACTAAGAGAGCTAGTAACAGCCCTGGAAACCAAAAATATTTTGTAATGTGCAATGCAATAGAGACTAAGACCTTAATGTACACCAAGAACTTTCCTGGGCATGAGTATATAGGAATAAATTCACTATCTACCTTCACTTACATAACACCTATATTTTCAGGGGCCCCTGGGTGGCTCAGTTGGTTAAGCGTCTGCCTTCAGCACAGACCATGATTCCAGAGTCCTGGGATCGAGCCCTTCTTCAGGCTCCCTGTTCAGTGGGGAGCCTGCTTCTCCCTCTGCCTGATGCTTCCCCTACTTGTGCGCTCTCTCTCTCTCTTTGTGTCAAATAAATAATTTTTAAAAGACCTATATTTTCCATCTTTTAGCTCTTTTAATCCCCCATTCCAATGTATCTCTGAAGAAAAATTATTATAAATTTGTTATTATTTGTATCCAAGGATGGTCCTATGGAAATGTATTTCTCCCTTGCTGAAGTCCAGTGCCTACAGTTTTCAAATGTGATAGGATTTCTTTTTAATTTTATTTTATTATATTATGTTAGTCACCATGATAGGATATTTTTAAAATTTGATCACAGGGTTTATAGCAAAGCAGTCCTTATTCACCTTTCATCGCTGAACCACAATGTAAAAAAAAAGTATCCAAGAGGATGGAAATCAAATGTGAAAACCATTAACATTTTCAACATTAAAAATGTGCTCTTTGTTGCAGAGTAAGTGTGTGGGCTGAACAGCCTCTGTGAGGTCCTTTAATTCAACTCATCTTCCTTCCCCTCGCACTGGATCTCAGGACAATGACTGCTATGGAATATTTTCCAGTAGAGTTTGGCTTATAGGAGGCTTCAGCCAATGATTTGAGGGAGAGGGAGAGAGGGAGGTTTTATTATTTATTCCTTCAGAAACCTGCCCCACTGCCAATCTTGGCAGTGGTTGTCTTATGTATATCAAACAGTACAGCTCTGTTTGGAAGGCCCCATGATTTCAGCACTCTCTGAAGTTCCTTGGGGTGGTAATGACTTTATGTTCTTGCTAAATCCTGGGTACATCATCAAACCTGGTTGGCTTTTTTTTTTTTTTTTTGAGATTTTATTTATTTAAGAGAGAGAGGTAAGCGAGAGAGAGCATGAGTGCGGAGAGGGAGAAACAGCCCCCTGCTGAGCAGGGAGCCAGATACAGGGCTCCATCCCAGGGCCCTGGGATCATGAATCTAGCCGAAGGCAGATGCTCAACCAACTGAGCCACCCAGGCACCCCCCTGGTTGGCTCTCTTAACTCTACCAATACCTCATTAAAACTGTCTTTAGTTACTCCTCTAATAACTGTTTCTGCCAGAATCCTATTACAGAGGAACTTCTAAAAATATGTAAGTCCCCAAATTGACTTGACTTACTAACTCATCAAACTCAAAAGAAACTGAAATGTATAATAAAACTGCCTACTTACTAATTTACAGAGGAAGATACTTTCACTTCCTGTTTAAAGAATGGTTATATTTGGGAATTCAACTTTGCCAACATCTAATGTGAAACTCTAATAAATATTACCAATTCATTCAGCACATGGTTTTATTTTGGATCTTCCAAAGCCAGAATTCCTAGGATTTTTTACTTATTCATTTGTTTAGTGTTAAACACCAAAGAGGAGGAGTACTCAATAATTTGAGGGAAAAAGGTAGGGACAAAAGTAAAAAGGGAGGGCGCCTGAGTGGCTCAGCCGGTTAAGTGTCTGCCTTTGGCTCAGATCATGATCCCAGGGTCCTGGGATAGAGTCCCACATCGGGCTCCCGGCTCAGCGGGAGCGGGCTTCTCCCTCTCCCTCTGCTTGTGCTCTCTCTCTCTCTGTCAAATAAATAAATAAAAACTTAAAAAAAAAAGTAAAAAAGGAGTAGCTAAAATGTTGCTCATAAAATTGAAGGACAAATAGTTTTGTTCCTATTTTTGTTTTTTGAGGAAAGAGCATTTATATTCTTAAAACTTTTAAGTGAATATTTTTCCACACACATTGTTCTGTTCATAGCTGTTCATAACTTCTTCCTCTACATAAAGACAAGATGATTTCCTAATAGTTGTGAATCCAAATGAATGACCTGTATCACAGTCACAGCCTTATGAAAAAATGCAAGCACTCTGCGAGGAGATACAGTTATTATACAATTGGAAGTAGGAATACTTGCACATAATTAATCTTGCTATAGAATCACCTAAATCCTGAGAGGATGAGAAATTACTTCATGTAAAAGAACAGGGCAAAGTAGAAAAGGGATATACAATTATCACTTGGCTTCTAGAACTAAAAAGAAAAAGATTCTGTGATTAACAAGTACTATCAAGGTGACATTTTTATGATAGTGGTGAGTATCCAGACACAAATGTAATTGGACTTTGTACTTGAATTTATTAAAAAGAAAGACTAAAGTGTTGAGTAATAAAACAAAGACTTCTGTAATTTTCAAAGACACACAATGGCTTTTGAGGTGTTTTTATATCTCCGATTTGGGAGATGAAGCTCAAAAGTAACAGAAAAAAAATGAGTATAAGGAAACATGAAGAGGAATGTGGTGTTATTTAATTTACTCATCTAAGAGATATTTATTGATCATTTATCCTCAAGTGGTACACAAGCATTCATGATATCAAGATTAATGATATTGTCCTCTTCATCAAGGAGACAAATGTGTAAGGAATTATAATCCAAATTGTAAATGCTATCAGAAGAAGATAACTATATGCTATTAGATTATAGAGAAGGTGACATTAGTGCTGAGACAAAAAGTTTGATAATTTTCTGAATAGTCATACAATAACTTGTAATTTCTAAAAAGTAAAAGAGGATAAGTTTACTTTCAGGGTGATGGATGTGGTGAGCAACAAAAGATGAAAAGAGATGTATAGATTAGGGTCAAGTTATAAAACACTTGAAGTCTAGGTTTGGGGATTTCTTTTAAGTGAAATTTCTTCTTCTGTAGGTCATGAAAAGGAAGGATTAAGAGCAAATAGATGGCATAGGCCATGTTCTGATGTGGCCTTAAATGATTCTACCCTTATATTTGTGAGTTTATAAAATAATATCAAGTAGCTAAAAGAGATCACTCTATTATATATAATTTCTGTCAAACCCAAAGCATGAACTCTAAGTGCCTAGAATTATTTTACAATTTCACTGTAACTTAATTTTTGTATCTCAAACTCTGCCTGAGTTTTCACTTCCCTAGAAAAGATCCTTTTAATGAAAAAGACATTATCTTTAATGGAAACTAGTCAATCCAAAAAAAAAAAATCTTAGTAATTTTTTGTTTTCCACTTCACATTTCTTATGTCTCTTCATTCATCTTACTAAAGTGTTTTTCCTTTTCCTCCTCTATATTAATAAATCCTATATAATCATAGTAATTATTTATTAGGTGATAATGCAAATGATCTGAAGAAAATTACTTAAAAGTGGGAGAAACTGTACTGAGGGCTATCAGGAATATTATTTTTCATACACTGCATTGCTACTGCACATTCTAAATGTGTTAAGAAAATCAAGCCTATTGCAAATAGACTTTTTTTTAATTTTCTACATGAACAAATATAGAAGGGGAAAGTATTGTGTATACATTTTGAAATATCCAGCAAACTTCATATGGAAATACCTTGAAAATAACAAGAATGATTTTGACTACACTTCACTTACAGCATAGACATCTTTTTAAATATTTGTTTGATTTCCTCTGGCTTTTCTGGCTAGATGATTTGAAAGACTGAATTTCCTTGACAATCAAGTTAAATATTAGGATTACTATTATCTAGAATATATTAGGAATCAGATCTCAAGCACTGTATCTAAGAGAAAATAGTTAAGAATGTAGTTACATTCTACCTGTTACTTAAACTACGGAGGCTTCTCATTAAATTATTAAAGTTTCCCCAATTTTCTTGTTGGCCCACTTCAAATGAAATAAATGTTTTCCAGCATGGGTCACTCTACCATAATTATGGGCATATCAGAAAAAAAAGTCCATGGTTGCCATTAGAAATGTACCAAATTATCTCTCAGATAAACTATAAATTTTAAATGTTTTCTACTTTTATGTAAATATTGAAGCATATTTTTTGACTTTTGCTTTCACTCAACTTCATTTATATCTTATAGTTGTGGCAGTGGCTCAGCAGATAACTAAAGAGATAAATGCACCTTATCCTGAATGTTGCTTATGCTCTTTTATACAACTTCAAGGCAAAGAAAAAGTGGTTAGGAGTTTCCATTGGTAATTTATTTTCTAAAGTTTCTACTAAATTTCAGACGGGATAAAAATAATAATCTCCTCCAATATTCTTCTGTTGGTATCTCACCTTTAGTATCAATACATAATCTAAAAATCAAAGACAAAAACTTCTAGAATCAGGGAGAACAACCACTTTACTTATCTAAAATGATATTCATTTCATATTGATCACACTGAACATTCCAACAGTTATTTTTTCCCCCTTGAGATCCAATAAGAGTTGGAATTCTGTTTTGGGAATTATAAACACATGATTCATTAGCTTTTCTTTATTTCTAAGTATGGGCAGATAGGAAACAATCAAAATATCTTTGGTAGTCAACATATTTTAAAACAAATGCTTTGTCTATAGTAAGAACTTCCATAATATTTTCCCTTTGTTACTACCAGAATTTTCCTATTAACATTTAGGAATACCCACCAATTTATGCATTGCCACCATCCCTGCCCAACTTACATGGTCTCTAACTTTATTGGCAAACTCATTTATAGCACATATGCATTGTTTTCTTCAACTTAATTTGTTGTTCTTTAAAATTATTTTCACATGATAGATCATTAGGTTCCTAAAGCCTAAACATTAATGAAATAATATTGCATAGTCATAAGGTTGATTCTTACAGTTGACCCTTGAACATCCAGTCAAAAATTCACATATAACTTTTGACTCCCCAAAAACTTAACTACTAATAATCTACTGTTGACCAGAAGCCTTAGTGATAACAGTCTATTAACATATATTTTATATGTTTTATGTGTATATACTGTATTCTTACAAAAAAGCTAAAGAAAATATTAAGAAAATCATAAGAGAAAATACATTTACAGTACTTTTGAAAAAATTCCGCATAGAAGGTGGACTCATGTAGTTCAAAACCTGTGTTATCATTTGTTCTACTGAAAATCTTCTATCCTCAAGCAACAAACCCATTTGCTTGTCCCTCAGTTTTAACAGAAAATCTCACTTCTGGTATTATAAAACAGTTGGGTCATTTATTGCAAATCCCCTAAACTTCACTATACTCTGCACCTCATTCTCTTCATATTTAACCCATTAGCACATTGTCTTTGTTCAGAGGAAAAGAAGTACTCTTCCTTTTCAGGGATAATTCTTCTAATTGTACATTGACTCTATTCCCTCATAATCTCTCAAGAACTTTAATTGATCAATGACTTGTTCACTCTTCACATCTTCACTCTCTCTCTTAACTTTCTGTTTAGGTAAAAATCTCGGATCTTCCAAACTAATATTTCCTAATCATTGCTATTCTTCTGTAAATTTTTAATAAATAAGTGTCATTAAAAGAGGTCTGTCTATAAGCACTACTCAACTTCCTCACCACTCATTGCTGGACTTAAAGGCCTCTGATCCCATCATTCTACTTACTGAAAGTTTCCTTTAAAGCATCACCATTCCTTGAATTGAAAACACAGCAATGGCTTTTCCACAGGCTTCACCTTCCTAAAAGTCTTCTTAGAAATTTCTGAACACCCCCTTTTCTAGAAAATATTTTTATCTTGGACATTATCATTTTTTCTTATTGTTTCTTCTATATGCATGTTCTAAATGTTGACATTTTTAATTTTGTCCTTGGCTCCTTCTCCTTTACAAAATTCACTGATTTTGTAATCATTATCTAATTTGAGGAAACTAGCATATGTCAATTTTTTTTTTTTTGGAAATACTTAAGACTGACTTATTTACCAAGCTAACACTTAATGTTTTTTCTACTCATCTTTTATTTCTGTATATTTACTTATTTGTGTGTATACAGGTCTGTTTCTTTACTAGAATGCAATCTTTTACGGTCAGGGTCTTCATATTTTTCCTGTCTATGAATATTCCCAAAGAGTTTTATACAAAGTGGGAGCTTATAAATGCATGTCCTAAAATCTCTTCATAAAATTGTGTGAATCAAACTCACTGGTCCTAAACCTAACTTCACTTTAATAACATACTAAATAGCCAGATTAAACTATACCTAAAAACAGCATATTAAATTTAATCATCTGCTTTTCAAATGTAGGGCTTTTACTCAGCTGGCTATCACTAAAATACCTTCATCAATTGAAATTTTAAAACATAAGGGTACTGCTGATAGAGTAAACATATGGTATATCATTTATTTTCCAGCATCATAAATACATATAAAATATATTTACCAAACAGTTTTCCATAAATACCAAGTTCATTCAGACTTTGTGTTTTATTCTTAATGATTTTCATAGCTAAATATAAAAGTATTGTATCTTATTTATGCAGTTTGAATGATTACACTTTGTGATTAAAGTTCTGATATCTTTTAGTAAAGGCTTTTTGAACATTTCTTGTACCTAGCATTTCTCAAAAGCCTTTATACTATAAAATGCGGTTTTAACTGGTCATCTCATGTATCACAGTAATGGAATTTTGCTGAAGGATTCTGAATGTTGCTCTACATAAAAGTCATAATACAATGGGTATTCAACAAAATGAATGTTTCCTATTTACTGTAATAAAACTTCCAGAAATTTATTATATGTAAAGGAGTTACTACGATATAAAATAAAAACATATTCTTACAAGACCATGGAATTAATTCAATATATAAGATTCCTTTGAATAATACCTTTCTTTCCTAGATAGATACTTTTAAAATATCTTTCCTTTCAAGAAGTTGTAAGAATTATATTTATGCCTTTATTCTTAATTTATTTTCTGTCCGTTCCTAACTCAATTGTTATCACTTCTTATCCTGGAAGCACTCACTCTCACATCCTGCATCCAGCCATGAGAAATAGTTTCTTTAAACCATGTATTAAGAACATGTGGTAATAATTCTTAAGTGAAGCAAGCTTATTCCCTAATAATCTATACTTAAGGTGAAGCTGTAATCAGACCAGGAAATCAGGTCATTCAGAAATGAATAGCCCAATAGGAAATCTGCTTCAATGCACATTAGCTAATGCCACATTCTTTTTATGGAGCAAAAATCTTGAATATTGTTAATATGATAAGTTAAAAATGGCAATTAGTTTCCACATCTTCCTCCTCCCTACCGTTCCCACCCCACTTGCAGATGTCAATTTCCAATGAATTCCTAGACACAGTCCACTTAGCAAAAAACACATACTTTTGACAAATCCATTCATGTAACAGTGTTACAGGACTGAAATGATCCAGGTAACGTATTCCAAAGAGAATGAATACAGAAAAGTAAACACTAATGATTACAAAATTAATTCCTCCAATTAAAAACAGATACACTGCAGGAACACTTAATAAAATGAAAACTAGATAAAATTATTTTACAATCCAATTAAATCTCAACAAGATTTGCTGAGGCTGTGGTGGTGTTTATTAAATTATCTTTGAAACTGTTATGCAAATCACAGCTAGACCTGAATACACTATGCTAATGCTGAACTGTACATGAAACAGTTGTAATACACTAATAAAACTGAACTCAACTTTTGTAAGGTCTTCTGTTAGGAAGGGACACCATACTATGAAAACACATGTAGAAGGTTTATTGTTCATTTTGTGTTAAATAAAAGCTTCTTACAAACAGAAGCATTCATAAGAATCTTCATGTCAGATTCTGCTTAAGAAATTCAACATTTTAAGATAAATGTTCTGTGTTTATTCTGACATAATTCCACTGCCATTCTAAATATAAGAGTTTCTAATTATACGTCAGCATAAAACCAACACACACACACATACCCTACTTGTCAGCTCATTAATGATTTATTATTTAAATTTTCTAATGGCTTTAAAATTTTGTATAGTCTTCTCCTGCAACATCTCTAAAGAGAATGACTGCCTTAGTAACCATTGTAAATGGGCCAGAGAACGGGGAAGCAGAGGATGAGTGATTTTCTTTGGTTCTTTAAGTAAAGGAAACTGGGAAACTGTTCACTCATCCAAAATTTTGTGTTATCTTGTAATTGGCTGGTGCATTATGATGTTTAAGATGAATATCTCCTAGTCAATAATTCAGGGTTCAGAAAATTTCCTAAAATCTTATTAACAACCTAATGTATTTCTTTTGCTTCTAGTCAATGATTGACAATTACTTTAAGAAACTGGAGAAGAAGTTCTAACTTAAAATTATTCAACAACAACAAAAAAAACATATAGATGTAGTATAAATAGCTGTAGCCAGAAGACTTAGCCTCAGATTTAAAATATTGAGTGTTGGGTGTTTTAGGGGGTTTCTTTTTGAGCATTCACTTCTTTCAGACTAGCAATATGAAAAATGCTTAAATGTGTTTCAGGGTGCAGCAAAGTATTATCTGCTTGTACCCTACATCTGCAAGATGAATAAAGATAAACAAAAGGGTTATAAATATGGGCATCTAAAATCATATGCTTCCATTTGCTTAAAATACACTGTTCAAAGCAAAAATAGTATGTTTTTATTACATATAAAATACAGACCAACAATCTCACAAAGTGTGGGAGAGGAGTAAAGATTACACTAATGTAAATGTCTTATGTTGTTTATAACATCATATAATATTTGAAGATAGATCATGCAAATGAAATATGCATATTATGTTTTCCACATCACAAACACCTATAGCTAAAAATTCAAGAGTTAAAATGAAGTATTTGTATACACACACATATATACACAGAAGTGTAGACATATATTTGTATATACATTTTTTAATTTTCATATTTCTGTTTATTTTTTTAAATTTTTATTAACATATTATGTATTATTTGTTTCAAGGGTACAGGTCTGTGATTCATCAGTCTTAGACAATTCACAGCACTCACCATAGCACATACCCTCCCCGATGTCCATCACCCAGACACCCCATCCCTCCCACCCCCTTCCACCCCAGCAACCCTCAGTTTGTTTCCTGAGATTAAGAGTCTCTTATGGTTTGTCTCCCTCTCTGGTTTCACCTTGTTTAATTTTTCCCTCCCTTCCCCTATGATCCTCTGTCTTGTTTCTCAAATTCCTTTTTATTTCAAGTTTTTATTTAAATCCCAGTTGGTTAACATATAGCATAATATTAGTTTCAGGAGTAGAAATCAGTGATTTATTACTTACATACAACACCCATCACAAGTGCACAACACTATCACAAGTGCACCCCTTAACGCCCATCACCCATTTAACCCATCCCTCCGCCACTACCCACCTCCCCTCCAGCAACCCTTAGTCTGTACTCTATAGTCAAGAGTCTGTTCTCTATAGTTAAGAGTCTGTTTTATGATTAGCCTCTTTTTTTCCCCATGTTCATCTGATTACTTTCTTAAATTGCATATGAGTGAAATTATATGGTATTTGTCTCTCCCTCACTTATTTCACTTAGCATAATACACTCTAGTTCCATCCACATCATTGCAAATGGCAAGATTTCATTCTTTTTATGACTGAGTAATATTTCATTTGTATTTGTGTGTGTGTGTGTGTGTGTTATTATATATCAGATACACACACATCCCACCTCTTCTTTAACCATTGATCAGTCAACGAACATTTGGACTTTTTCTATAATTTGGCCATTTTTGATAACACTGCTATAAACATCGGGGTGGATATGTTCCTTTGAATCTGTATTTTTGTATCCTTTGGGTAAATACCTAGTGGTACAATTGCTGGATCATATGGTAGTTCTATTTTTAACTTTTTGAGGAACCTTCATACTGTTTTCCAGAGTGGTTACACCAGTTTGCATTTCCACCAACAGTATAAGAGGGTAGGTAATCAATCCAATCATCACACACACACACACACACACATTTCCACATTAGGATGTGGAAATTTTGAGGAGGGGGCATTATTCTGCTTTCCATGACACATACACATGTATACATATACACACAAACACAAATATATATACATATATACAGATATAGATGTAGACATATATCCATGTACATGCAAAGAGAAAGATTCTAAATATCCATGTTATAATATTAATAGTAGGTCGATTTTTTTCTGGACTCCAAACCCTTAGACATACCAGGCATCAGGTAAAAATGTGGAAATAGACAAGCTCATTCTAGATATATATGTATATATGGAAATGCAGTGATTCTAGGAAAGCCAGAATAATCTTAAGGCTTATAACAAATTTGGAGGCCTTACAGCACCAGATTCTATCAATCCTATAGGACTATAATATACAAATTGAGGTGCAGTAGCCTAAGGACAAATAGAGAAATGCAATAAAATTGTATGTTATTTACATGTTAAGTCCAATGGTAAAGAAATCAGTTGTCACCCCTTATGTGATATGATACAGGAAATTCAATTTGTGGAATAAAATTGTAATTAAGTCCCATAAATAGATTGGCAAAATAAACTACAGTGTGTACATTACACCAGATTTTATATAAATCTTTAAAAGGATGATATATATATCATATATATATATATGATCAGAAATACAGGAAATTGTTTATAGCATATTACTGGGTAAACAAAACCATATTTTAAGACTATAATCAGTACTATATATGTGATATTATAGTATATATGTAGACTTGTCATGTATATGAACCCATAATGTTTCAAAAAATGCTCCAAGTGTTAAAAGAGATAACTTTGAGTAGTGAGGTTTCCAAGGAAGTTTTATTCTTCTTCATAATTTTAGTTTGGCTTGATCATTGTAAGTATTAATTCTTGTTTTAATTCAAAAAATTTAAGAAAGCTTGAAATCTGGGTAAAATCTAATGCATTTAGCACATGTATTATTTTAATCAGGATAGATTTTTTAATTGATAAACATCACACGTTGTTTTAAATCAGAAGCTATTTGAAACATTTCTGAAAACATGCAACTGGTTTGTCTGGCCCTAATAAGTCAGTTTGCATTGCCACTGGTTGGTGTTGGTCTAGAGTCTACAAGCAAAACAGATTTTTAAAAAGCACCAGGTAAAATTCAAACTATCACATAAGTTGTCTGAAGTCTACGTATAATGGAAAGCTGAAGTAAGTATCCCATCCAAGGGGAGAAAAAGCAAAGTTCTGAAGAACTAAGTTTTGGAGAAGCATTTAAATAAAACATCACACTTCAGGTTACACCATTTATAAAACTTCTAGTTTTTTCTTTAAAGTGCAGCTTCTCATTAAACACAAAAGATTTAACCTAACTAAACATAAAAGCTAAATTCTGATGACAAACTCTGTGTTCTTCTATGAAGAGTATATAGTCTTTCATTACTCTAAGTCTCTATCACATTTCTAGAACTAACAGTTAAATATTTAGTATAATGAAATAAGCCAATATTTTTATTTAGAAAAATGTGCCAATATTCATCTTTGACAATTCTATAATGTTTCCTACAAGGTGGAAAATAGCAAATTTTATCTGTAAAAGTCTGGAGGAAAGTGATTTTACTAGGGATAAACACACCGAAAACAATCTAAGGACATACCAATAACCAGAGCTCTTTTATTTAAAATACTGAAGAGTCATTTTAGGTTGTAGATAACACATCACAACACAGAGATGGTATAAAAGTAATTCCAACTTCTGTTCTTTAATTTGGAATTGAAACATGACATATATTTTAGTACAAATTCAGTAAACTATGCATATTGGATAAATAAATATTTTGTGGTATGAGTAAATGAAAAATGAGCCTTATCTCTCCCTTAATCCAAGTAGTCACTTTTATTGTGAGAAAGAATTTGGACAAATGAAGCAAACGTTCTTTAGCCAACATTTACCCATAAACAGTCCATACATAGAAGACTCTGAGTGGCTGTATAAAAAAAGAAAATATCTACATAATTAAGAATATCAATTTGATAAAAATCATTTCAAAAATTCAAGTCCCAAATCATATCATTCTCCTTATTGTGCATCTCTTTGCTCACAAAAATTAAAATAATTTCTCAATGTCCTTCTTTATGCATACATAATGCATTTAAAATGCTTATAAGTAACACTTTATATGAAGCTTTCTGGCTAAGCCAGAAAATAGATGAAACTTTTCATATATAGTTTTATGCAAAAAAAAAAAAAAGGGATCCTTATGTTCTCAGATTTCTTTATAGAAACAAATGATAACTGACGTTACCATGCTGCTGGGAAACGCTAAAGCTGTAAAGAGTAAGAAATCTTGTTTGAATTAAAGATGATAAGTTGCAGAATTTTTATTAAGCTCATATTTCATCTATATTCAGAAAACAAGATTAATGTCAGATCACTACTCCTGAATGAAGCTGTCCTAATTAAGTACAAAATAAGATTAAAATGGATAATAAATAACATTTACTATGGCCTTTCCTAATCTATGATGCCAAAAGTATCTGTTTCATATATTTCTACCTTAATTCACTCCAATAAAAGTTATGTCAATATATATGAATTGAAAGGAAAATTTTGCACTCTTTCATTTATCAGAGTTAAAATTTTGTAATTCATGGTATTGTGAGAGAAATAGCAAAATATATCCATTGGAAAACAGGAGATGCAATGAAATATTTTTAAATATAACAGTGAATGGTAATTCCTATTAAACACCAGAGAGGAATGAACTATTCTTTTGGCATCCATTATTTTTTGTTATTTCTAAATCTCTTGTTATTATAAGCATCATTACATTTCTTTCTTCTTCAAGAAGGTATGTGTTTTGCTCAAAATGTAATTTGCAATTGGAAAAATACTGAGAAGTATTTTCTTGCATTCTAATCAATAAATTCACTTTAGCAATTTCGCTTGTTTTGAAGGCCAATTAATAAAATGAAAAATAGGCCTGATATGGCTAATATGACATTATACCTGATGTAGCCATTATGCATGATTTCCCTCCAGCTTTCTCTCTGTTCACTCAGAGATCAGTATCATGATCTTCTCTGCATTGCACAGATACTCTGGATTTGGATGTTCTTCCTCATAATGGTCCTGCACAATGTCTAAATTGACCTTGCTACTTTCCACATATAACGGTACTATTTCCTAAAATCATGTCACATGATGATTTTGCTAAACAAGAGTACTAAATTATGAGAATTCTTGAATGTTAATATTTAGTTGAAAGCCTTTTGATTATATTCCCAAATAGTCTCCTAAAAAATCAGTCATAATTATATACTGCAGTCTGTATACTTATTTTTCAGACAGTACTCCAGAGCATTGTGAACAAATTTAAGATGACTAGGGTTCTTTGATGAACATGGGATCTTTTACATTGTAAGAAAGAGGTTCATTTATGTAGTGTATTTCATTTATGAAAATCAGGAAATGTAAGGAATCCAGAGAAGCCTATCACTCCTTTCTGCAATAGATATATCTCATAAATGCATTGAATATTTTCTCACGATATACTCATTACAAGAGGTCTAGTCACATGCTTGCTATCCAAAGGAATTGTTACCCATTTTTTTTTCTATTTTACCTTTTGCACAAAGCAAATAATCAGTTGTATCATCTGAAAATTATTCTCACTGGGAGAATTTCATTTTCCCACTATTTTTCAGAGCCACGTATGGATTGTGCTATAGGAAAGTAGCCACCCAGTTCTGGTTAGAAAAGGCATATTGTAAAGATCCATTTTTAAACTAGGGCTTTAATTTTCTTCCTCTGTTAACTATTCAGAGACCATGGGCCTGATTGAGAAAGGGATAGGCAATCAATAGAACTAGATACCATATAAGTAAACTAGCTACATGTGCTCTGAGACAGTTTTAGCATATTATGTATCATTTCGATCTTATAATGAAATGTCATTAACACAATTTTATGGTTTGGTGAGTTATAAAAATGCCAATTAATGATGGCAGTTTTGGTTGCATATTGAGACTCCATGGTCAGTCATTTAGATTTACTAAGGCCCAGAAGAAAGCCAGATGTATTTCACACAGAAATGAGTGGTAGGCAACAGAGGACTTGGCCTTCCTTTAAAACCCAAAGTCTGAAACAGCATATCTCTACTGAGGTTGGCAGTGAGGTCCATAAAGCACTTTTGTCTCCTCTAGACACTTCCACTCCATTGCATTTGATAGAATAAGAGGTCCAACTGAGCAACATGTACCATATATCTGGGCTTCTTTAAAAATGGGTAGTCACACAAATTACCAGGTAAATGACTGAAGCAGCTTGCTCTAATAGGTTTTTTAAAACCAACAATTAAAAAAATAAATAAATAAAATAAAACCAAAAAAAACAAGAGGCCCACCAACTTGTCTCTCACTTTAGAAAATATATCCCAACATGTCTTAGACCTTAAAAACTTAATTGATAGTTTTGGCCAAACTTCCATGAGGCATTTCTCTTATACTCTGGCACATAAATCTTAATAAATCATATAGGATATTTGCAACTTCATTCTTTCTAGGTCCAATTAGCATACTATAAGGGATCAGCTTGGTATTCTGCAATACATGAAGTTGACCAAAGTGTCTTTATAATGATAAGGACTAAAGTTCCCTGTAGTGATATCAAGGGTAAATAAGTTTCTTTCTCCTCATTTTCTTTACTGATTGGGGATAGAAATATAAAATTATTTTCATCAAAAACTTTATGCCAGTGCCAGAGATTGTGGATTCCCTTATTGAACATATACACCTGTAATCACAGCTTTAGTTAGCATCACCATCTCATTACATTCACAATGACCTACTGTCATTTTCTATGATAATCTTCGTTTCTACCCTGGTAAACAGGTGAAGAAATATGCGCTGTGGGAGCAGTTACCACACCTGCATTTCTCCAGTCTTTCTGGGGGAACTAAATCTCTACAGTACTCCCAAGATATAAAATTGCTTTTTGTTTACATAAAGGAAGAGTTGGGGAGTTCCAGTGGTTTCCATTTGCCCTTCCTCTCATAAAATCCCTTCTATGGGTCAGAGATTCACGTGGGGATTCTCCCGGTCACAGTATGTACTTTGATATTGGTCAAAAAGCCAAAATCGCAGCTGTATTCTCACTAGAACAATGTGTGATCAACTAGAGCCAAGATTTCATCCATTGCCTAAACTCTTTAAGCTGTATTCTCAAATCGGGCCACTAGCGAATTTCGTCTCCAAGGACTACCATCACTCCAGAGCCACAATCAAGTAACTCAGAAAAGGCCTGAGAATTTTTCTTTTCTGAGAGCACATTCATCCTAAACAAGTGGCTATTGATGCCATTTAATATGGCTTGCAGGAATATTCATGCATACACACTTGTGTATTGATTGCAGTGTACTGTTTGAAAGAGATAGTGTCCCCCCGACATGCACACACACAAACACATCCATACACCATTGAAGGAGCTTAGTGTCTGCCAACTTTCTTGGGTGGTACACTAAATTTCCAGTAAAGCATGCTACCCCAAAGATAGGTTTCTTCCACCAAAGTTGGAATTTTGTTGCCTATAAACGCCAAATAAGGACCTTAACAGAGTGTCCAGCTTTTTCATTTCTAGGAGTCTCATAATCAACTAAATATGACCACATATTTTTATATATCAAAACTCTGATCACCATTATTGTGGTAATTGTGGCCATCTTGTCTCTAAATATAAAACTTGTCAACTGACTTCTACAGTTACATCATCCCATTCTCACTGAGATAAGGAAATCCAATTCCACTGCAGCATCTCAATCATCTTTACCCTACACAGGACACAGAAATTTTTCTAGAAGGCTGGTGACACACCACCAATTAATTTCTTAAGAAAGTGACAGCTTGACATATTTACATAGGACTGTACTTTCTGTTGTTAGCTATCAATAAATTAATTCAAATTATCACTTATGATTCATCGCTTGGTTAAAAATAATTTATATCACTACAAAAGAATGAATGCACTTAGACCAGTAAACAATGATATGGTTTACGTGTGAAGGTAAAAGAAGTTTGGAGAATGGGTTTTTACCTGAAAATACAGCTGACTCAATGAAATTTTGGTTCCACTTTTCAGGGCTCTCAGATCGGTAAAGTTATACACATCATTGGAACATGCTCAAGAATGTCTTGACACAATCATAAGGCACACAAATGAATAATACTGAAAATATGAAAAGATCAGTTCTTAATTGAAAAACATGCTATTTTGGACAAATTTCAGGAATATTTTTCTACTTATGAAATATTTCCAGGTTGAGCCCTTGAACAATACATATTTTGATGGAAGTTCTTAGAAGCATATTGTATTTCCTTGTTTTCTTAGAGTGTGACCATAATCCAAATGGTTCTTCATGGTTTTAATAAACAGTATTATTTTCAGTTTTAACACAGCAATGATACTCATTGTATGAGTATGATCCTCAGACCACCCAAAACAACTGGGAAACTTAAAATGCTAAATCTTGGGTCCTATTCCAGATCAACTGAATAGAAAGCTTCAGGTGATTCTGATGCCTACTAAAGCAGGAGAACATTGATCTATGTATAGGACTGCTTTTGCCTCTGCTTGAGCACAAGCTTTAGAGTCAGACACATTTAGGTTTAAATTCAGATGCTACCAAGATCCATACCTAGATCTGTTCTTAATCACGTGATCTTGGGAAAGTTATCTATCCTACCAAAAGCCCAAATTCCTATGTAAACTCAACTCTATACAATTCTGAGGATTACATGAGAATTACATGTGTAGGTCTTACCATAGTGATTCACACATACCAGGAGTTTAATGAATTAATTTTTTTTAGTTGCAACATGCAGCTATGTTTAACAATTCTATGCCTGATAGCTGTTTTATGCAGATTTACCCTAGCTTTTTAAAAATATATACCCTTATTTAACACATAATTATCTCATTAAAATCTTAAAATTGTTCTGTTTCAACATGAAATTTTTATAAATGAAGAACTAGAGTACAATTTTGTAGTACTTTAAAAATTTTAGCTTACTTCTAGATGACTGAGGTACTCAGAAATCTTAACTCCAAACTATTTTTGTTAAAAAATATTTGTAATATACAATATTCCCTTTTATACTACAGTGTGATCTTGATCAGGCATTTGGGAAAATTAAGAGAAACATGATTTCTAAGTATGTGACAGTAAAGAAGAAATGAATTTAAAACTAAAACAAATAGCTGAATTTTATTTGTTCTTTTACTGCATTCTTACATGTTCAAAATACTTGGAGAGTACAAAGGTTAAATAAAAGAATCATTTTGCAACATCCAACACTATTAATTAGGTTTCCCTGAGGAATACAGAGTTTAAAAAGAATGCAGCAAGTAACTATAAAACTGATTACTTTTCAGTAGGTGGAAATAGAAAGATGTATTAAATCTCAATTGGAAGAAAAAACTGAACTTCTTTAAAATAAAAACCAACGAGATCCGGTGGCTTCAATTATTTGTTATCACTGGATGTCCAGAGAAAAGACTTGCCATCAGCAATTCTAGACTTTTAAATATATTAGATTTTGTATCAACTCTCCAATAGATACAGAAAGTAATACATTCTATAACCATTCATAATTTCACAGCTGGAGATTAAGAGTCATTATTCCTTTTCATTTACAAATTAAAAACCACATTAACTATGAAGGATTTTCAATGATGTTTTTACAATGCCTTGTATTATACTGAACACTTAATAGGTACTTTTAAGGATACTAGCATTACAAATTCACCCCATCAAATATATTTCAACATATATTGAATTGATGAATTCAAAAAATATTAGGTAGAAATCAAATATGTGGTGCCATGTCTGTCCTTTATTTCTTTTTCTCTGCTCAGTGCTCTTCTGTTTTGAAAAAGGATCAATAAGAAAATGAGTAGGGCGGAAAATCATAAAGTGGTTATATTACTATTCCCATCTTTGGCTCCATGAAAATAGCAAATCCAGATTCCCTTTACCATGAAATAATTGGCACAACCCAGCCTTAAATAAAGGTCATATTTTTAAATCTACTTATTAAACAAAGTTATTCTGCTACTTAATACAAATCACTCTTCTCTTCTGTATGCCATTCTCTTGTAACTGTGTAGGAATCTTGTCCCTTAAATTATTCTTTCCTTGTTACAAAATCAATACTTCTTCCCTGGTATACTAAGTACCAAAAGAAACACCCATATTTAATTAAGTAGCCTTTGCTTGGACTACTTATACAGCCTCTTTATTTTCTTTTCATTTCACTGATACTTTTCTTAACATTCCTTTCAGTTCACCCCTGCAATCAATCATTTATCAACAGAAATCCACTGAAATTCCTCATCTGATAGCACAGGCTATATTATGCTGCAGTAACAAATAATCCCAAATACTCATTATCTTAAATTAGCAATAGTTTAATGCTCACACAAAGCTGATAGGGTCCTAGTTTGATAAAACTTCAGCCATTTATGAAATTAATTTCTGAAGTCACAGTGAAAAAAAAGAGGGGCGACAAAGGAATTTCATTGGATTTTTAAGTGGATCAGTCTGAAAATGAGACTCATGTCCACCTTTTGTTGGACACAGCAAATGACTCCTTATAAAAATGCTAGAGGAGAATCATAAGCTAAAAAACTTTCAATAAAATATAACTAAAACAATGACTGTGAAAATTCAACCTACTCACAAGACAAAAAGACACTAAAATTAAGAAATTCACAGCCAGTAAAGCATGTTCTAGAGGAAAATTCAAAGATGTGACTGAACCATCTTTTGCTAGTATCTCAGAAAGATTAAAACCACAGAGTATCATATTATATAAAAAGTTCTTTGAGGAAATGTGAATATCTTAAGCTTAACCCCTCAAAGTCTTGAGGAAATTTGAAGGCATTATTTTTTAGCCATCTCAGTCATAGCCAGATTAAAAATAGTATTGCCTAGGAAAGATTTTTTGTTTGTTTGTTTAATGGCATGAATCCTCATGACATACAAGGAGATACACAAATTTACTGAAAATTATATAGTGGCAGAAACACTGCTCACTTGGATTGAAAGGGACATAGTACAAAATAAAAGATCTTTGGACTCCAGAAATTCTACTTGCAAGAAATAGGATTATAGAACTATTCAGCTACAAAACCCTGCTCTCTTTCATGAAAAAGGACAACTAAGAAGATGCAGCAGAGTACTCTGAGGGTGGAATCAATAACCATAGAGAGTTATCCCCAGGCCTCAAAACTAAATGGGGTTTTCACAGGTGGATTTCAAAATTGCTTATATCAATGGCTCCCTTTTTCCTTCCATTTTCTCCCTTTTTGAATGAGAATATCCATCACTAGTTTTCTATGCCTGCCCTGCCATAGCATTTCAGGAACAAATAACCTGCTTCTTCAGTTTCATACATGGTTCCAAAGATAGAGAGGAATTATTCTCAGAAGGGATCATACCCAGAGCTTCACCCATACCTAATTTAGAGGATTAGATAATAACATTTGGGACTTTAAAGCTTGTAAGATTTAGTTAAGATTTTGTACTTTGGGTTTATGCTGTAATAGGTAAGACCTTTGGAGTCTTGGGTTGCAGTGAATCTATTTTGCACATGCTATGAATGTGAATCTTTGGGGGCCAGATGGACTGCAACAGGCAGAATACTGAGTTCCACAAAATGTGTACACCCTACTACCTGGTGTCAGTGAAGAGGTTACCTGACACGGCAAATGGGACTGCAGATATAACATTCAAACTGTAAGAGGCACTAGACACCCTTGTGCTTGAAGACAGAGAACACAAATCATGAGTCAACGAATGTCAGTGGTCTCTGGAAGCTAAACGGAGTCATCATTTGACAGCCAGTAAGAAAACAGGACCTCAGTCCTACAACCACATGATATTAGATGCAAACAATTTGAACTGCAAGGAAACAGATTCTCCTCTAGAGCCTCTAAAAAGAAACACAGCCACGCCAAAACCTAAATATCAGATATTCGGGATCCATATAAGGCTTCTTACCTGTACAACTGTTAGCCGCGTAAAAAACATGAATTTATTACCTAAATTAGTGGTAATTTTTAAATGGCAATAATAGAAACTAATGGAAATATACACTCATATATTCTTGTATATACTATACCTATGTATTTATACACGTTATATAGAGTAAATGTTTCCAGAATATTTTTAGTAAACTTTTCATTACTCATACGACAAATAGTATTTTTTTTACTATTTTGTTGTAATGAAAACATCTATAGATACTGGGGTAATAGTTTAAGCATCTCTTTTTGATAGAATCATTATAACAAACAATGAATTGTGGAACACTTCATCAAATACTAATAATGTAATGTATGGTGATTAACATAATAAAATAAAAAATTATATGTATAACATTAAAATTAAATGAGAAAATATAGTAAAAAAATCATTATAACAAATACTCTCCTCAGATGCAGAAGGTTGGTCATATTTAGAGTTACAGATAATCTATCATTATCTATCCCCAACACTTGGCTTCATCTCCTTAATTCGTTCCTCTCTACATCATGGAAAGCATTACTACAACATCTGAGCTTCTTATTTTTAATTAATAACTTGAGATTTTTGCATCTTAGGAAGGACTGTTGGTAGGACAGGAATATTAAAAATTATGGCAGGAGGCAGAATCAAATTCCTGAGTTGGTCATAAATATCACAAGAAAATATATCAGTATATAAACTAATGACTATTTCAGAAAATTTTACCATATTATAGAATTGTCTTTTGTCTTTAAAATTTATTTGAAGATCTCTGAAGCTCATTTCTGACCAATTTATTTTTTTAAAGATTTTATTTATTTATTTGAGAGAGAGAGAGAAAATGAGAGATAGAGAGCACGAGAGGGAAGAGGGTCAGAGGGAGAAGCCGACTCCCTGCTGAGCAGGGAGCCCGATGTGGGACTTGATCCTGGGACTCCAGGATCATGACCTGAGCCAAAGGCAGTCGCTTAACCAGCTGAGCCACCCAGGCGCCCCTGACCAATTTATTTTAATAAACATGAGACCTTGTGGTATTATTTCACTCAGAGAAATAAAGGTGCAGGATTATAAACTGTAACTTAATCTTCTTACTGAACACTCCAGTGTGACTTCAGAGGTATTTTTTTTTCTTTTTATTATAACAGAATTGAAAGAAAATAGGCCTATGGTAATCCATCACTAGTGTGAGAAAAATCCAGTAATAAGAAAACTGTAATATTATAAGTGTAAGAAAGCCTGAGAGCTTGGCTCTATAGTAATAAAGATAAAATAAATGGTCTTGGGAAAGATAAGAGTTATCTACTCTAGTAAGCAAGAAATGGTCACAACTGACAAGACAAGATAGAAGTCTGCATGGAGAATTAACCTCAAATTAACAAATAGAGGATTTAAAAAGTTTACACAAGTAGAACAGAAATTACAAAACTTGCCTTCATTCTGTGTCAAAAGAATAATAGTTGGTGTGGCACGCTTTCCCTAAGAACATTTATTTTTCAAATCCAGGGTGACAATGGAACAGTAAACATGCAGATACAATCAAATCGACCTTTTATGTAAAAACTCATTAGTTTTGCTACAACATATTTTTCCCCAAATAATCATTTGGAAACATTTTGCTATATATGTTTAAGATATTCTCTTTGCTATTTCTTCACACAATTGGATTTGAAATGCACAGAGTTTAAAATTTTTTAAATCCATATTTGGCCAAATTTACAATCTGACATATAACTATTAAATTTCCCAGTTTTAGACACCTATGTTTTAACAATAGTTGGAAAATGTTATCATATTTAAAGAGATTATAAGGTGCCATTTTGTTTTTATCTCAAAAGGCTGGATTTCTATATATCTTAACAAGATTTTTTAGGGGTATTTTATAAAGCAAAAAGAAAACTTTTTTCCCTTATATTATACTTGAAATATTCCTTCTTCCCAGACTAAAAGAGGAAAAATATCATTAAAAAGTAAAAGACACTGGTTTTCTGCCCTCATGATTAATATATTTCATTGTTGATAAGACCAATACCTCTAGGGCACCTGTGGGGCTCAGTCATTAAGTGTCTGCCTTCAGCTCAGGTCATGATCCTGGGGTCCTGGGATGGAGCCCCACATCAGGCTCCCGGCTCTGTGGGGAAGCCTGCTTCTCCCTCTCCCACTCCCTCTGCTTGTGTTCCCTCTCTCGCTGTGTCTCTCTCTGTCAAAAAAATAAATAGAATCTTTAAAAAACAAAAAAAAGACCAGTATCTCTTATAATAAAAGTTGCAATGTTCTAGAATTTATGGATAGTCAAAATGTACTTTGAACAATCTTCTGTTCTGTATATATTAGACCAGACAACAGGAAGTTGATAGATCTGTCTGCTAACAGACTACAGCCAAGTTGGTTGTTCTATTAAGGTTCAGGAAATTGTTATCTATGTATACTACCAATGTTACAGGGTATTTCATCATCCTATATTTCAGGGTAAGAGGAAATCTTCATTGGGGGAACAGAATCCTCTGAGGTATTCATGTTATACTGGCAAAAACTACTCATTACTAAATATGAAAACTAATAGACATCACTTGATCAATACTCAAGTATTTAAAACTATTAATTTTATATACCAAATCACTGTTCCTCAAGAATTATTATTCCAAACTTTGAAGTGAATGGATTCATTAACATAATCACATCTTCATTGATCTTCTAAGCTCTCATTCTGGCTCTTACACATCTGCCAAACCAGTCTATTTGGTAATTATATTTGCCAATTCATAATATAATGATATGGTGTATCATTTGAAAAGTGTTCTCCATATATTCCATCAATGTGAGTCCATAATCTCCAAAAATGAGGTTAAAAATCCTCTCCCTCCCTCCCTCTCTGTCTCTCTTGTGTGTGTGTGTTAGAAACTTTTTAATAATTGTTCTTTTTTTAAAGATTTTATTTATTTATTTGAGAGAGAGAGAATGAGAGATAGAGAGCATGAGAGGGAAGAGAGTCAGAGGGAGAAGCAGACTCCCTGCTGAGCAGGGAGCCCGATGTGGGACTCGATCCCCGGACTCCAGGATCATGACCTGAGCTGAAGGCAGTCACTTAACCAACTGAGCCACCCAGGCGCCCTTAATAATTGTTCTTAAACATTTCACCATACACATTACAGAATGAATAACACTTCCATTCACTGAAAGAACACTGAACACAGCTTGTAAGTACATTTGTTATATATATGTATATATCTTTACTGCAATTCTTCTTAAACCCTTCATGTCATATATTACAAAACATGTGTCACTTCTGTTCACTGAAATAACAATTGTATGCAGCTCGCAAGTAGACTGTTAGGAATATCTTTCTAACAAGTGTTTATTATTCAATTTATGTAAACTAAAAACAAAACAAAAAACAAAACAGCCATTTCTTTCACCCTTCAGCACCTCCTCTGGCAATCATCAACATAGTCTCAGTATCTGTGAGCTCTGCTGCTTTGTTTTTGTTGTTGTTTTTCTGAGATTCCACATACAGGAGAGATCATACAATATTTATCTTTCTCTGATATATTTCACTTAACACATTTATACTAAATGCCATTTGATACATTATTTTAAAAATCTTCCCTAGGTATTCCACTAGTCATGTTTCTTAAGGCCTATTTTCAACCAACAATAAGCTGAAAATAGCAAGTGTATATCATTAATTAAGATAACTGTTTCCAAGTTCTCCATTTTTTTTCTGGCAGTGTTAGATGCTTTCAAAATATAACTGGAACCTGGCATTTCAATATATAAACTATCTTTCAAAATCCTATGTTATACTTCAACAATTTTATTCATCTTGTTAAATAATATTTTACTTAGATAACATTGTAAGACATGTTCAACCATCCATGTTTGGGCAGAGTCACAGCCAGGGACATAATGTCAATAGTATTAAACATAGGAATGGAAGTCATATTCCCCAAAAGGCTATAAAAAGCTTTATCAAAGTTAAAATTTTTGTTTAATGCTACTCCAATATTGTTTTACAGTGTTGTCTGGGAGATACTTGCATTTCTAGTATATGATGATTTAAACTCAAATTTCTGAATGCTATTTACTCATGCCTTGATGGACACTGGGGTTGTTTTCATGTTTAGCCTAGAACTAAACTTAAACTTAACTAGAACTCAACTTCCATCCCTACTTACACATTGAAAAAGATACATGTATTTTGGAGAGTATTCCAATAGTAAAAGCTTCCAAAAAATGATATGTTTATTTATATTAGCATATTGGGGACAACTTGTTTCTTATTTACAGAATCATGTATCCTAGTATATAAGTTATAAAAGATGGTTTTACCCATCAATTTTAACCTTAGTATTGGATCATTATGATTTTTGAGTATTCAGCAATTAAGATATTTTAGTACCAAGGTTTTTAATGTGGAATTCTAATATGGTCATATGAATGGTAAAACATTAACATTTAATAATTTATCACTCAAAATAAGTCAGTATGTTATAAACATTGCAAATATTAAATTTATAATATATCAAAACTCTGATTTTTCAATTTTGTTACAGTGGTATCTAAAATTCAACAAGGCCAACCTACTCATCAACTCTTCTACATATTTTTGAGAACATGTTAACATGCTCTTTGGTAACTGTTACTTTTATTTAATAGATTGAAAGATAGTCTTATATCCAAGTGTCATGCAAAAGAAAACTATATCAATTCAGCTGTCTTTCAGAAAATGTAGAAGTTTAATCAATTTGGCATTTGATGGTCTATTTCCAATGTAGATTAGTTTATTGCAGTAAGCACAATAAAATATTCTGAGAAACTTACATTCACAGAGTTTAACAAAAAGTAAGTGTTAAATTACAACAGTGACAACATAGAATGTTTTATATTCTGCATTTATCTTTGAATGAAATTGAGCAGAGGCTTCTTGGAAGAAGGAACTGGTTTCATTTTAGTTGTACATGCTAATATCCAATCACTGAGAATTTAACTATCACACACTTTACAGGGCACTTACTTATGGGATTTAAGGCTTTATGTGACTGCAGGAACCAAAATGTCTAAATATGAATCCATGAAATATAATCAACAAAATCAGGCTTGTGATTTTAGACTGTGAAGCTATGCAATATGTCAGAGCCAAAACAAGTATTTCACATAAGGATCCAAAATTCAGGATTATTACAGAATTGCATTAAAATTTTAACAAACTTCTTAAGCCATTGATGGAATAATGGCAACTTTATATTTTAAGGGTTAGTGAAGATATATTGCTATTGCTCAATACCATTTTGTCATATACCACTTTTCCAAAAGACATGACTGAATTATATAATTAGGAAAAAAGAGAAAAATGTATAAACACTGATATCAGATAGGCCTGTGTTCAAATCTCAATTCTGGTATTTTAATTTGTGAACTTGGGCAAGTTGTTTTTCCTCTTTATCCCCAAGTTTCTTAAGATAGGAGTTAAAATAACTATCTCAACACATTTATGAACATGAAAATAGATAACTTATATATGAAATCTATTATATGGGATAGTCAGAAATTAATAAATACTCTCCCTTTCATTAACTATTAATTTCTCAAACTTCATCTTACCTCTGTGAAATTTCTCTTCTCTTTTACCATGACCCAATTCACTTCAACTAGTTGGTTAGGTTCACTGTAGGTCCCCACCCCCCGCCTTGGTCTCCACAATCTCTTAGTTTTGTGAGAGACATTAATGGGAACCATTTTGGGTTCAAGTGCTGGAATTAGGTGTCTGGATTCAAAAAACATTTTTTTTTTAACTTTTTTAAAGGTTTTATTTATTTGAGAGAGAGAGAGAGAGCACACATGCTTAAATGTGGGGTGGGGAGAAAGGGAGGGAGAGGGAAAGAGAGAGAATCTCAGACTCCACACTGAGTGCTGAGCCCAATGCAGGGCTCAATCTCACCACCCTGAGATCATAACCAGGGCTGAAACCAAGTCAGCAGCATCACCAACCAGGCCACCCAGGTGCCTCTGGACTCAATTCTGGTTGTAAAGTTACTAAAAATAATTAACCTCTGTGGACCAAGGTTTATCATATTCTTGCCAAATTAGTTGATGTATGATTAAATCAGACTGTGTATAAATTATATATAAAAGGCAAATAGCACCTTGTACTTGTTAAGTGCGCAGGAAAGTTAGCTTTTATTATTTCTAATAAAACTGGGGCTTCTTTTGCATGACACTTGAGCTCCTAATGTGCTCCTTAAGATATACATATGTTGATAAATTTAGGTGTTAAACATCACCAGGGCTAGGTCTGACTTAATTCACCATGTGATAAATTTCTCCACAGCTCTTTTTTTTTTTAAGATTTTACTTATTTATTTGACAGAGAGAGACACAGCGAGAGAGGAAACACAAGCAGGGGGAGTGGAAGAGGGAGAAGCAGTCTTCCCATGGAGCAGGGAGGCCAATGTGGGCTTGATCCCAGGACCTTGGGATCATGACCTGAGCCGAAGGCAGACGCTTAACGACTGAGCCACCCAGGCGCCCCTAAAGCTCTTTTCCTCTCCTCACTATGCTTAATTTCTTCCTGTCTTCTAGGTCCTTCCTTTATTGTATAAACATCCTCAAATGTTTAATATTAAAAAATAAGTCAGCAAGGAATGATGTAGGTATCATGGTGACATAACTCATTCCTCTTTTCTCACCTCCCCCCTTTTTAAAGATTAATTAAACATCCATAACTGAACAAAAGTACCTCTGCGCCTTACACCGAAAAACCTAGGAGGATTCTAGCCCACCTGTGCACTCCAAAAAAAAAAAAAAAAAAAACTTCAGTAACTACCATGGAGTCAATGGAGTTAGCAAACTTGCCCACCCTCACTCTAGCTATCAGAGGGAACAAGTGGACAGTGCAAACCCACACAGAAACCCATGGAGGACAGAGAACTTGTAGAATTCCCACTTGGCTGAAGGAACATTCCAGCATACCATGGGAGTGAGATAGAGACAAGTCTGAAGGCAGCAAAAAGAAACTCAACAGAGCTTCTCACACCCAGAGGTAGAAGAAGCTAGGGGTAAATTTTCTGGTAGCAATAGCATTGGCAACCTCTGCCACAGAGGAGGTAGAAATTATAAGTGGTGACTATTTTGCTATCAAAGTAATGAGGATTGTGGCTGGAGAAACCTGTTTTCTCTAGCAACACTTCAGTATCTGAGGATGGACCTCTATGACTGGGGAAAGAGGTGAAAGGGGAAGGAAAAAAAATTATCAAAAGGTATTAATGGAATGCATTTCCTGTTGTTTGTTTGAGAACTTCACCAGGAAGTCTGCTCATAAGCTTTTGGAAGTACCTGAACTCAAGGATGTTCCCTCCAGCCTCACAGGTAGCACCAAAGTCCTGAATGCTAAACTTACACCTCCCTCCACTCTTGCTATTGGCTTCCTGTGTGTACCCTCTAGTGCATCTATGACAGCAAGCTCTGGTGGATGAGGAGCAAGCTCACAAAAAAGACCAAGATTGGACAAGGGAGTAACCACAAATCTGAGCTCTATCAACATCCTCTGGAATGCAAAAGAAAAGTTTCTAATAGGTAAATTCTAAGAATCAAAGAAAATGTAAAATCTTAGTTAAGGATATATCTGTTGTTTCAAATGCAAAACTAGAAGTGCATACCTATGAATAATATGAAAAATAAAGGAAACACAGTATCACAACAGAAAAATGATAATTCTCCAGCAACCAAACTAAAGGCACAGTATATTACAACCTAACTGATGAAGAATTCAAAATAACTGTTATAAAGAAATTCAAAGAGAAGATGGTGGAGTAGGAAGACCCTAAGCTCCCCTCATCCCAAGAACACACCAAGATAATAGCTATATCAGCACAACTAACTCAGAAAATGACCCAAAGACTGGCAGAAGAGACTTTCCATAGTTAATACTAAAGAGGAGGCCACATTAAAGAAGGTAAGAAGGGTAGAAATGCAGTCAGAAACCAAACTAACCTGTGAGACCAACAAATGAGAGGGACACAAGCAGACAATTAGACAAAATGAGGAGACAGAGGACCATGTCCTTGCTGAAAGAACAGGACAAAAATCGCAGAAAACAGACCTAAGTGAAACAGACATAAGCAATATGCCTAATTAAGAATTCAAAGTAATGGTCATAGAGATACTTACTGAACTTGAGAAAAGAGTGGAGGTTCTCAGTGAGACCTTCAACAAAAAGATAGAAAATATGAAAACCAATCAAAGATGAAAAACTCAGTAATAGAAATTAAAAATGCAGTAAAAGGAAATCATGAGCAGATTAGAGGAGACAGTGAGCTGGAAGACAAAGTAATAAAGGTAACTCAGTGACATCATCAAGTATGCCATCAATAGCATTATAGGGCTCCCAGAAGGAGGAGAAAGAGAAAAGGGAACACAAAATTTATTTGAAGAAATAATAGCTGAAAACTTCCCAAATCTGGGGAAAGAAACAGAAATCCAGATCCAGGAGGCCCAGAGAACCCCAACAAAATCAACCCAAGATGGTCCACACCAAAACAAATAATTATTAAAATGGCAAAAATTCTGATAGATCATTTTAAAAGAAGAAAAATGAAAATAGTTATATACAAGCAAAATCCTCTAAGGCTATCAGCTTATTTTTCAGCAGAAACTTTGCAGTCCAGAAGAGAATGGCTTTATATATTCAAAATGCTGGCGGGAGGGGAGAGGAAACATGCCAACAAGAGTACTCTACCCAGTAAGGTTATAATACCTAATAGAAGGAGAAATGGAAAGTTTCCCAGAGAAACCAAAGTTTAAAAAGTTCATCACCACTAAACCAGCCTTACAAGAAATGTTAAAATGAATTGAGTGGGAAAAAGTCCATAATCAGGATTAAGAAAATTAGAAAATGAAAAAATTTCACAGCTAAATACAAACAAAATAAAAGTAGATTAATCACTTATAAAACCAGCATAGAGACTAAAGAACAAAAGCAGCAAAATTAAATATATCTATGAATATCAGTCAAGTCAGTCACAAAATTAAAAATGTAAAGTATAACATCATATTCATAAACCTGAGGGGGAGTAAAACTTTAGCGATTTTAGAATGGGTTTGCTCTTAAGCAACTATCAACTTAATATACACTGCTATACGCATAAGATGTTATATATGAACCTCATGGTAACCACAAGTCAAAAACCTGTACTAGATACACAAAAAATAAAGAGAAAGGAATCCCAAGTATATCACTAAAGAAAGCCATCAAATTGCAAGGGGAGAGAACAAGAGAAGAAGAAAGGGTCATTAAAAATACAAAAACAACTGTAAAACAACAAAATGGCAATAAGTACCATCCATCAGTAATTACTTTGAATGAAAATAGACTAACTGCTCCAATCAAAAGATGTAGGGTAAATCTGAGGATTACTGGAGGGGAAGTGGTGGGGGGGGTATGGGCTAAATGGGTGATGGGCATTAAGGAGGGCACTTGTTGGGATGAGCATTGAGTGTTATATAAGTGATGCATCACTAAATTCTACTCCTGAAACCAATGCTACACTATATGGTAACTAACTTGAATTTAAATAAGATAATTTTAAAAAAAGATACATGGTCACTGGATAGATAAAAAAGTTAAGACTCTATCTGCTGCTTAGGGAGATGCACTTCAGACCTAAAAACATATGCAGGTTGAAAATGAAGGGATGGAAAGAAATTTAACATGCAAATGGAAGTGAAAAGAAAGTTGGGTTAGCAATACTTGTTTTGGATAAAATAGACTTTAAATGGAGACTAACAAGAGACAAAGAAGGACACTACCTAATGATTAAAGGCATAATCCAATGAGATGATGTAACAACTGTAAATATCTATATACCCAATGTGGAAGCACCCAAATACATAAAACAACTACTAACAGACATAAAGGAAAAAACTGACAGTAATATAGTAACAGTACGGGACTGTAACATCCCACTTTCATCAGTAGATTGATCATCCAGACAGAAAATCAATAAGGAAATCGTGACTTTGAATTACACATTGGACCAGATGGACCTAACACATAAATTCTGAACATTCCATCCAAAAACAGTGAAATGCACATTCTTTTCAAGTGCACATGGAACATTCTCCAGAATAGATCACATATTAGACCAAAAAGCAAGTCTCAACCAATTAAAAAAGACATCATATCATGCATCTCTCCTGACCACAATGGTATAAAATTAAAGCAATCACAAGAAAAAAATGCTGAAAGACTCATTTACATAGAGACTAAATAACATGTTGCTAAACAATGAATGGGTCAACCAAGAAACTAAAAGGAAATTAAGAAATACGTGGAGACAAATGAAAATGGAAACACAGTGGTCTAAAATATCTGGGATGTACCAAATATAGCAATATAGGTCTACCTCAGTGGGAAAGAAAAATCTGTCTAACCTCACACCTCAATGAACTATGAAAGGAACAAAACACAAAGCCAGTAGAAGGAAAGAAATCATAAGATTAGAGCAGAAATAAATGAAATAGAAACTGATAAAAACAAAGAACAGATCAATGAAACCAGGAGGTAGTGTCTTGAAAAAATACACAGAAATGATAAACCTTTAGTCAGATTCATCAAAAAAAGGATGGGGGATCAAACAAAATCAGAAATTAAGGAGGAAAAATAACAACACCCCAGAAATACTAAGATTTACAGGAAATTTACAGGATAATATTTTGAAAAATTACATGTAACAAATTGGACAATCTAGAAGAATTGGATAAATTCCTCGAAAGTTATAACCTTCCAAAACTGAATCCAAAAGAAATAAAAAATTTCACCAGATTGATTACCAGCAAAGAAATTAAATCAACGTAGGTAATGAATCACTAAATTCTACACCTGAAACTAATATTACACTGTATGTTAACTAACTGGAACTTAAATAAAAACTTGAAAAAAAAAACCCTCCCCATAGAAGTCTAGGACCTGATGGCTTCAGAGATGATTTATGCCAAATATTTAAACAAGAGTTAATATCTATCCTTTTCAAAGAATTAAAAAAAGAGGAAGGACAGCTTCCAAATTAATTCTGTGAGACCATCATTACCTTGAAAGACAGGTAAAGGCACTACAAAAAAAAAAAAAAGAAAAGAAAGAAAACTAGAGGCCAATATACCTGATGAAGATAGATGCAAAAATCCTTAACAAAATATCAGTAAACTGAGTTCAACAATACATTTAAAAAAAAAAATCATTCACCAAAATCAAGTCGGATTTGTTATAGGAATGCAAGGGTGATTCACTATTTGCAAATCAATCAATGTGATACATCAAAAAGAGAAAGGATAAAAATCATATCATTTCAACAGATGCAGAAAAAGCATTTCAGAAAATACAACATCCATTCATGATAAAAGTTCAACAAAGTAGGTTTACAGGAAACATACCTCAACATAGAAAGGGCCTCATATGAAAAACCCGCAGCTAATATCATACTCAAATGGGAAATAAAACACCTTCTTATGTAAGATCAGGAACAAGACAAGGATGTCCATTCTCACCACTTTTTTTAACATATCACTGGAAGTCCTAGCCAAAGCAGTCAGATAAGAGAAAGAAAGAAATACCATCCAAATTGGTAAGGAAGAAGTACAACTGTCACTATTTGCAGATTACAGAGTACTATTTATAGAAAACCCTAAAGACCCTACCAAAAAGCTACTAGACCTGTCTAGTGAATTCAGTAATGTCACAGAACACAAAATAAATATACAGAAATCTGTTGCTCTTCTAGACACTAATAATGAACTAGCAGAAACAGTAACTAAGAAAATAATCCCATTTACAATTGTATCTACCAGAATAAAATACCAAGGAATAAACTTAACAAAGACAGTGAAAGACCTGTACTCTGATAACTCTAAGACACCTATGAAAGAAATTGAAGATGACACAAACAAATGGAAAGGTATTCCATGTTCATGGAATGGGAGAACCAACATTGTTAAAATGTTCATATTACCTAAAGTAATCTACAGATTTATTACAATTCATATCAAAATAACAACGGCATTTTTCACAGAACTAGAACAAATAATCCTAAAACTTATATGGAACCACAGAACACCCTGAACAGCCAAAGCAATCTTGAAATAGAAGAACAAAGCTGGAGGTATCACAATCCCAGAATCCAAGATACACTACAAAACTGTAGTGATCAAAACAGCATTGTACTGCCACAAAATGAGTTACATAGATCAACGGAACAGAATGTAGAGTCCAGAAATAAACCCATGCATATATGGTCAATCTATAACAAAGGAGTCAAGAATACACAATGGGGTCGAGACACTTTTTAGCAAATGGGGGTCAAACTAGACTATGTGCAAAAGAAT
Organism: Eumetopias jubatus; assembly: GCF_037043125.1. Classification (NCBI taxonomy): domain Eukaryota; kingdom Metazoa; phylum Chordata; class Mammalia; order Carnivora; family Otariidae; genus Eumetopias; species Eumetopias jubatus. The sequence goes on from NW_028274813.1 coordinate 55,297,733, forward strand.
AAAACTAGATCACTTTATTACACCATACACAAAATGAACTCAAATGGATTAAAGACTTCATGCGGGACCTGAAACCATAAACTCCTAGAAGAAAGCATAGGCAGTAATTTCTCTGATATTGACCATAGAAACATTTTTTCTAAATATGTCACTTAAGGCAAAGGAAACAAAAGCAAAAACAAACTACTGAGACTACACCAAAATAAAAATCTTTTGCATAGCCAAGGACACCATCCACAAAACAAGAAGGCAACTTACTTCATGGGAGAAAATATTTCCAAATGTTATCCCTGATAAGGGATTAATATCCAAAATATATAAAGAATTTGTACAACTCAATACCAAAAAAAAATTCTTTTTGATTCAAAAACTGGAAGACCTGAATAGACATTTTTCTGAAAAAGATACACAGATGGCCAACATACATGAATAGGAGCTCAACATCACGAGTCAATTAAATGCAAATTAGAACCAGAATGACATATCACCTCACACTTGTCAAAATAACTAAAATCAAAAGACAAGAAACAACAAGTGTTGGCAAGAATGTGGAGAAAAAGGAAACCTTGTGCACTCTTGGTGAAAATGCAAGTCGGTATAGCCACTATAAAAAATAGTATAGAAGCCCCTCTAGAAATTAAAAATAAAATTATTATCATCAAAAAATTTTATGTGAAATAAAATTACCGTAATTCCACTACCAGGCATTTACTCAAAGAAAACAAAAACACTAACTCAAAAAGATATATACACCCCTATGTTGATTGCAGCATTATTTGTAATGGCCATGGTATAGAAGTAACCCAAGTGCCATCCATTGATGAACAGATAAAGATACTGCATGTGTATATACACATGCACACACTAGACTATTACCCAGCCACAAAAAATAAAATGAAATCTTGCCATTTGCAACAGCATGGGTGGACCTAGAGGATAAAATGCTATATGAAATGAGAGAAAGACAAATACCATTTCACTCAATCTGGATTTTTACAGACAAAAGAAAACAAAGAAAAAAAAGATAAACCAAGGAACAAACTCAAATATAGAGAACTAGTGGTTGCCAGAAGGGGTGGAGGTGGGCAGGTAAGTGAAATAAAGGAGATTAAGAGTACACTTATTGTGTACTGAGAAAAATATAAAGTTGTTGGGTCATTATATGGTACACCTAAAACTAATGTAACACTACATGTTAGTTACACTTCAATAAATAAATACATATATTTTTAAAATTTTATTTATTTGAGAGAAAGGGAGAGACAGAGACAAAGCATGATTGGGGGGGAGGAGGCAGAGAGAGAAAGAGGGAGAAGCATTCCCCCCGCTGAGCAGGAAGCCCCATGCTGGATTCAATCCCAGGACCCTGAGATCATGCCCTGAGCTGAAGGCAGATGCTTAACCAACTGAGCCACACAGGTTCTCCAAAATAAATATATTTTCTTTCTCTAAATTACATTTTTATTTATTTTTTAAGTTCAATTTCTTTTTATTTTATTATGTTATGTTAGTCACCATACAGTACCTCATTAGTTTTTGATTCAGTGTTCCATGATTCATTGTTTGCAAATAAATATTTTTTTAAAAGAAACTGAATGAATTACAAGAAAACTCACCATAACAATGCCATGAAATCTGGGGAAAAAAACTCATTAACACAAGGAGTCTTCACGTAAGGGACTAAAGTTATAAAAAAGAAATAAATTCTGGAGTTGAAAATTTTAAAAATTGGAATAAAGAATACAATAGAGAGCAACTGTAGTACTGCAGAGTAGATGCAGAATGAATCAAGGAGTTTATAGCAGTGCTATCGACAATAGCCAAATTATGGAAAGATAGCCCAAATGTCCATCAGTTGATGAATGGAGAAAGAAGATATGGTGTGTGTGTGTGTGTGTGTATTCCATTATATATATAATATATGGAATATTAGTCAGCCATCAAAATGAATGAAATCTTGCCTTTTTTAACAACATGAATGGAACTAGAGTATTATGCTAAGCTAAATAAATCAGAGAAAGACAAATATCCTATGATTTCACTCATGTGGAATTTAAGAAATAAAACAGATGAACATAGGGGAAGGGAAGGAAAAATAAAATAAGATAGGGCACCTGGGTGGCTCAGTTGGTTAAGAGACTGCCTTCGGCTCAGGTCATGATCCTGGAGTCCCAGGATCGAGTCCCGCATCAGGCTCCCTGCTCAGCTGGGAGTCTGCTTCTCCCTCTGACCCTCTTCCCTCTTGTGCTTTCTATCTCTCATTCTCTCTCTCTCAAATAAATAAATAAAATCTTAAAAAAAAATAAGATAAAAACAGAGAGGGAAGTAAACCATAAGAGACAGAAAATAAACAGGTTTGCTGGAGGGAGAAGGGTGGGGGGATGTGCTAAATGGGTGATAGGCATTAAGGACAGCATGTGTTGTGATGAGCACTGGGTGTTCTATATATGTGATAAATCACTAAATTCTACTCCTTAATCCAATACTACACTGTGTTAACTAACTTGAATGTAAATAAAAATCTTAAGTAAAAACATTCCCAACAAAGTATTTGTAAACTGAATTAAAAACATGTTAAAATGATTAGACAGCATACCAAGTGAGATTTATCCCTGAAATACAAAGATATTTCAAAATACACAAATCAATAAATGTAACACATATTAACTGAAGAAAAAATCAAATGATCATCACAATAGATGCAAAGAAAAAAAGCATTTGACAAAATATAACATCACTTTTCCATAAAAACCCTCAACATATTAGGTACAGAAAAAGCACACATAATAAAGGCTATGTATGACAAACTCACATATAACATTATACACAATAGTGAAAAATTGAAAGCTTTCCTTTAAATGAGAAACAAGACAACTCTCACCACTTGTATTCAATATAGTACTGGAAATCTCAGCTAGAGCAATTATAGAAACAAAGAAATCCAAATCAGAAAGGAAAAAGTAAAATGTGTTTATTTGCAGATGATAGGATTTTACCTATAAATAAATCCTAAAGACTTTACTGAAGAGCTACTGGAACTGACCAAATTCAATAAAGTTGCAGAATATAAAATAAACATATGGAAATAAGTTGCATTTTTATATGCTAATAATGAAATATTTGAAAAATCAAAAAAAGCTATCCCATTCATAATAGCATCAAAAACAATAAAATACCTAGGAATAAATTTAAACAAGAAAGTGAAAAATCTATACAATAAAAACTATAAGCCTTTGTTAAAAAAAAAATTACAATACAGATGGAAAGACACCTCATGTTATGAATCCAGAAAAATATTGTTAAAATATCCATTCTCTCCTAAACTATCTATGAATTCAAAACAATTTCTATGAAAATTACAATGGCATTCTTCACAGAAATACAAAAAACATTAAATACAACAATATAACAATAGCATAAAAAAATAAACACAAAGACAATTGAAACAGAATACAGTGCCCAGAATTACCTCCCACATCCTGCATATATGGTCAACTAGTATTAGACAAGGGAATCAAACACACCCAGTGAAGAAAGGGGAGTTTTTTCAATAACTGGTGCTGGAAGAACTGGATAAACACTCATTAAAAAAAAGTGAAATTAAACCCTATCTTACAACACTCACAAAAATTAACTCCAAATGGATCAAAGACTTAAACGTGAGATCTAATACCATAAAATTCTTACAAGAAAACATAGGGAACTAGATCCTTGATATTTGTTTTGGCAATGATTTTTTGGACAGGACCCCAAAACACCAGCAACCGGAAGCACAAATCACCAAGTGAAACTACTGAAAAGCTTCAGAAGAGCAAAAGACATGCTCAATAAACTGAAAGGCAACCTACAGAATGGGAGAAAAATTTTGCAAACTATTTATTAGATAGAGGTTAATATTAAAAATACATGAAAATTTCATTAACTCAGTTACAACAACAAAAAAAGCAAACAACCTGATTTAAATGGACAGAGGATCCGGCCCTGCCACTGCACAAAAGCCAACTAGGTGAGTACTCACCTCCCCACCCCCAAAGCCACAGCTATACTGTATATGAGCGGCAGCCATACTACAGCCAGTTGGGCTAGTCCCCTACTCAACCCAACCACGCCACAGCTGCAGACCCACCGCAGCCAACAGGTACACACCCCCCATGCATGAGATACCCCAAGGATTTTGCTCTCATGGCCAAGGAGCATTATGTTTCTGGACTCCACCAGTCATCTCCTACACAAAGTCACTCCTAGTCTGGGAGAGGTAGCTGTTTTACTTAATACATAAAAATAAATACAGAGAATCAGGTAAAACAAGAAGAGACAGAAATAAGTTCCAAACTGGGAAGAAAAATACTAAAGAAAAGGTGTATCATCAACCTACCTGATAAAAAGTTCAAAATAATGGTCATAAAGATGCTCAATGAATTTGAGAGAAGAATGGATGGAGAGTGAAAACTTTTAAAAAGAGAAAAAGTACCCAACAAAGTCACAGAGCTGAAGAATACCGTAACTGAAAAATACACTAGAGGGTTTCAACAGCAGACTGAATGAAGTCAGAAAATGGATAGTAACCTTAAAGACAAAGCAATGAAATTCACACAGACGGGGCAACAAAAGGAAAAAGAACTTTAAAAAGTGAAGATACCTCAAGAAACATATTTGACATTAAGTGCAATAACACCCATATTTTGTGTGGCCAAGGGAAAGAAATGGGGATTTGAAGAAATAATGGCTAAAAACTTCCTCAATTCTGGTCAAAGAAGCAGATATCTAGGTCCAGGAATCCCAGAGCATTCCAAATAAGATAACCCAAAGATCTGCATCAAGGCATACTATACTTAAAATGTCAAAAAGTTAGGGGTATCTTGGTGGCATAGTTGGTTAAGCATCCTACTCTTGGTTTTGGCTCAGGTCTTGATCTCAGGGTCATCACTCAAAGTGGAGTCTGCTTGTGTTTCTCTATTCCCCTCCCTCTGTACCCCCATCACTCCCCACTCTCCTGCATGTGCAATCTCTGTCTTGGTCTCTAAAATAAATAAATCTTTTTTTAAAAAGTCATAAAGTTAAAGTCAGAAAGAGAATCTTAGAAGTAGCAAGAGAAAAACAATTTATTATGTACAAGAGAAACTCTGTAAGAATATCAGATTTTTCAGCAGAAACTCTCAGGCCAAAAGAGAACAGGAAAATATATTCAAAGTACTGAAAGGAAGATACTTCCAAGAATTCTCTACTCAGGAAGGTTATCATTAAGAATAGAAAGGGTTAAAGAGTTTTCTATATAAGCAAAAACTAAAGAAGTTCATAACCACTCAACTGGCCCTATAAAAAAAAAATGTTTAAGGGACTTTAAGCTGAAAAGAAGTGGCACTGATTAACAAGAAAACATAAAGTAAAAATCTCACTCAAAAAAAATAGATATATTGTAAATCAAGTAAATTAATCACTTATAAAGCTAGTATGAAAGTCAAAGACAAAAGTGGTAAAACTACAATAATTTGTTGAAGTATACATAAAAGGATGTAAAATGTGACATCAAAAATATAGAACAAAAAAGGGGTGGATTAAAAGTAAAAATGTAGAGTTTTGGAATATTTTCAAATTTAGGTTGCCATCAACTTAAAATAGACCATTATATACATAGGGTGTTGTATATGAATTTCACAGTAACCTCAAAGCAAAAACTTATAGCAAACACACAAAAGAAAATGAGGAAGGAATCTAAACACAACCCTATAAAAAGTTATCAAACCACAAAGCAAGAGAAACAGAGAAGAAAGGAATAGAAAACAAAAATCTAAAAGAACAAAATAAGAAAATCAGCCAGAAAATAATTAACAAAATGGCAGTAAGTACATACCTACCAATAAATACTTTAAATGTAAGTGGACCAAATGCTCCAATTAAAAGGAATATATGAATGGACCAATTACTACTAAAAGGATTGAATCAGTAATCAAAAACTTCCCAACAAAAGTTCAGGACCAGATGGCTTCACTGGTTGTTTCTACCAAACGTTTAAATTTTTTTTTCATACCTATCCTTCTAAAACTCTTCCAAAAAATGAAAGAGAGAACACTTCCAAAATCATTTTATGGGGCCAGTATTACTTTGATACTAAAACCAGACAAGGACTCCACCAAAAAAAGAAATTTACAGGCTAATATTCCTGATGAAAATAGATGCAAAGATCCTGAAGATAGTACTAGCAAACTGAGTTCAACAATACATTAAAAGGATCACATACTAATCAACTGGGATTTATTCCAGGGATGCTAGGGGTGGTTCAACATCTGGAAATTAATAACATGATAAACATTTGAAATATATATATACAAATCATATGATCATCTCAGATGCAGAAAAAGCATTTGACAAAATTCAACATCTACTTATGATAAAAACTCTGAACAGTGTATAAAGGAATGCACCTCAACATAAAAAAGGCCATATATAACACCCTCACAACTATTATCATATTCAATGGTGAAAAGCAGAAAGATTTTCCTCTAAGATCAGGAACAAGCCAAGAATGTCTATTCTTGAAATTTTTATTCAACATAGTATTGGAAGTCCTAGCCACAGCAATTAGGCAAGAAAAAGAAATAAATGGCATCCATATATGTGTGTGTATATATATATCCCTAAAAACTCCACCAAAAACACAGAACTAATAAGTGAAATCATTAAAGTTGTAGGATGCAAAATTAATATATGAAAATTTGTTGGGTTTCTATACACTAATAACAAACTAAGAGCAAGAATCCCATTTACACATGCATTAAAAGAATAAAATACCTAGGAGTAAATTTAACCAAGGAGGTGAAAGATTTAAACATTAAAAACTGTAAGACATTCAAGAAAGATAATGAAGACATAAATAAATGCAAAGATGTCCTATGTTCATTGTTTGAAAGGACATTATTAAAATGGGGTGCCCCGGTGGCTCAGTTGGTTAAGGGTCTGGCTCTTGGTTTCGGCTCAGGTCATAATCTCAGTTTCCTGAGATCAACCCCGTGTTGGGCTCCACTCAGTGCAGAGTCTGCTTCTCCCTATCCCTCTGCTCCTCCACCTGCTTGCATACTCTCTTACTCTCTCAAATAAATAAAATCCTTAACAAAATATATTATTAAAATGTCCATCTGCCCAAGACAATTTACAGATTCAATGCAATCCCTATCAGAATTCTAATGGCACTTTTCAAATAACTAGAATAGTTCTAAAATCTTTATGGAACTACAAGATACCAAATAGCCAAAAGAATCTTGGGAAAGAAGAATGCCAGACAGACTGTGCTTCCTGATATCAAACTATACACTTTGCTATAGTATTCAAAACAGTGCGGTACCAGAATTAAAAACAAAAGGGGGGGGGGGGACACAGATCAGTGGAGATCAAAGGAACAAATAAACCCATACATAAGTGTTCAATTAATTTGACAAAGGAAGCAAGAATATACAATGGGAAAGAACAGTTTCTTCAGTAACTGATGTTCAGAAAACTAGACAGCTACATGCAGATTGAAACTAGACCACTATCTTATACCATAAAAAATATTAACTAAAAATGGATTGATGATTTGAATGTAAAATAAACCATTTAAGTCCTAGAAGAAGAAAAAAAAAACAGGCAGTAAACTCCTTGTCATCATTCTTAGCTATGTTTTTTGGTGTTTTATTTTGTTTTTTTGATTAGACTTCAAAGACAAAGACAACAAAAACAACAAAAGCCAAAATAAACAAATGGGACCGTGTCAAACTACAAAGCTGTACGGTGAAGGTAACCATTCATAAAATGAAAAGGCAACATCCTGAATGGAAGAAGATGTTTGAAAATCATGTATCCAATGAAGGGATAATATTCAAAATATGTAAAGACCTCATGCAACTCAATAACAAAACAAACAATCCAATTTAAAAAAGGGGAGAAGATTTGAGTAGAAGTTTTCCTGAAGACATACAGATGGCCAATAGACACATGAAAAGATACCCAACATCACTAATCAGAGAAGTGCAAATCAAAATGACAATGAGTTATTACCTTACACCAGCCATGATGGCTATTAACAAAAGATAAGAAATAGGTGTTGGCAAGGGTTTGGTAAAAATGGGAAGACTCATGCACTGTTGCTGGGAATATAAATTGGTGTAGTACTATGAATAGCAACATAGGATTTCCTGGAAAAATTAAAAATATAATTACCCAGATGTGGAGTTGCATGACCATATGGTATATATCAAATGATAATATATACCATATCTGAAGAAAATAAAAACACTAATTGGTAAAGCTGTATGTATCACTATTATGTTCATGCAGTATTATTTACAATAGCTAAGACATAGAAACAACTTAAGTATTCATCAGTATATGAATGGATAAAGAAGTAATATCTATCTATACACATGCACACACACACAATGGAATAATTGTTAATAAACTCAACCATAAAAAAGAATTAAATCAAGCCATCTGCAACAACATGGATGGACCTTAAGGGTATTTAGCTACAGGAAATAAGTCAGATGGAGAAAAACAAAGACTTCAGGATTTCACTTTTAAGTAGAATCTAAAAAAATCACAAAACAAATCCTGACTCATAGTGACAGAGCACAAAGTTGTGTTTAGCAGAGCAGCAAGGGAGAGCTGAGGATGAAATGGGTTAAGGAGATTAAGAGGTACAAACTTCCAGTTATGAAATAAGTTTAAGTCTTGTAGCTATAATGAACAGCATGGAGATTATTGTCAATAACATTGTATTAATTTTGTACATTGACAGATAGTAACTAGACTTATTGAGGTGATCAGTTTGAAATGTATACAAATTTCAAATCACTGTGTCATGAACCTGAACCTAATATAACATGGTACATCAATTATCCTTCAATTTTTAAAAAAATGGACAGAGGAAATACATACTTTTCCAAAGAGGGCATCTAAATGGGCAACAGGAACAAAAAAAGATGCTCAATGTCACTAATCATCAAGGAAATGCAAATCAAAACCACAATGATATATCACCTCACACCTGGTAGAATGATTAAGACAAGAGATAAACAGTGCCAGTGGGGATGTGAAGAAAACGGAATACTTGTACACTGTTGGTGGAAATATAAATTGGTTCAGTCAACAGAAAACAATATGGAGTTTCCTTAAAAAATTAAATATAGATCTACCATATAATCCAGCAATTCCACTTCTGGGCATATACCCTAAGAAAATGAAAGCAGGTTATCAAACAGATCTATGCACTCCCATGTTCACTGTGGCATTACTCACAAATAGCCAAGATATGAAAACAACCTAAGTATCAGTCAATAAATGAACTGCTAAAGAAAAGGTAGCATACACATGCATAAAAGATATTATTCGGCCCTGAGAAAAAAGAACAGCCTGCTATTTGCAAAAACATAAATGGACCTTGAGGATGTGATGCTAAATGAGTTAAGTCACACAAACACTAACACTGTAAAATATCACTTACATGTGGAATCTAAAAAACGTACAACACAAAAACAGAGTAAAATGGTGATAACAGGGGACGACGGGTATAGGCATAGGACAGTTAAGGGTACAAATATGCAATAAATAGCAAATAAGTTTTAGAGAACTAATGCTTACATTACAGTGAATACAACATTATGCTATAACCCAACTTGCTAAGAGATTAAATCATAGTTATCCTAATCAAGTAAAAAAAAGGTAATTATGTGATGTGATAAATAAAATCAAATAAAAATAGGCAAGAGGAGCAAGATGGTGGAGGAGTAGGAGACCTAAATTTCGTCTGGTCCCGAGAATTCAGCTAGATAGGGATCAAACCATTCTGAACACCTAGGAACTCAACAGGAGATGGAAGAAAAGAATAGCAGCAACTCTCTGAACAGAAAAGCAACCGCTTTCTGGAAGGTAGGACGTGTGGAGAAGTGAATTAGAGGTGCTATTCAGGAAGACAGACAGCGGGGAAGGGGCCTCCATTAGCCTCTACTGGCAAGTGATAGAGCAGCAGAGCACAAAATCAGAAATTTTAGAAGTCAGCTCCGCTGAGGGACGTCCCTCCAGTGGCTAAGCTGGGGGTGGAACACTCGCTGGGACAGTGTGGTCTCAGGACCCTCGGGTTCACAGAAAGACCAGCAGTGCCTGAGTGTGGCAGAGCTCCCAGGTATCGGAGCAGGAAAGCTGGCTGCAGACACGGGGCCGAGGCGCGGGCTCTCAGCTTGGGATTACCATAAACCATGATCCGTGGCACAGTCAGGCCACTGCTCTTCCAGCAGGAACCCAACAAGCGGCAGATCCAAGGAGATTCCCCTTCCTCCCCCAGGAGGAGTCACGTGGAGGCGCACCGCAGGACTCTGCTAGGCTTGGAGACTCCACAGGGGGTCGTGTGCCAGAGACAGAAGCACTCGGTCACAGGCCAGGTGAGCACAGAGTGCATCCAGAGACTGGGGACACAGGAGTGATTGACTGCTTTTCTCTGGGGGCTCACTGAGGAGCGGGACCCTGAGTTCTCAGCTCCGCTGGATTGGAGATTGGGAGGTTGCCATTTTCACTCTCATCCTCCAAAGCTGTACGGAAAGCTTGCAGGGAACAAAAGCTCCTGAGAGCAAACCCGAGCAGATTACTTAACCTGGCCTCTGGCAAGGGCGGGCAATTCTGCCTCTGGCAAAGACATTTGAGAACCAGTGCGACAGGCCCCTCCCCCAGAATATCAGCAGGAACTGCCAGCCAAGACCAAGTTTACTGATCAATGAGAATGGCAGAACTTCAGCACTAGGGGATTACTGCACATAGTTTTTTCCCATGATTTTTTAGTCTTTCAAAGTTAATTTTTCTTTATTTTCTTTTTTTTTTTTTAATTTTCCTTTTTCCCTTTTTCAACCAACATCTTATCAATCCCTTTTTTAAAAACATCTTTTTAGTTTTCATTTTTAGAGTCATATTCTATCCCTTCACAGAAGTTAACCTTATTTTTGGTATATATATATATATATATATATGTAAGTTATTCACTCCTTAAAGTTTTGGGATACAGTTTCTTCTAACAGACCAAAATATACCCTAAATCTCTAGTGTATGGCTTTGTTCTAGTCTCCTGCCTGATCACATGCTCTCCATTTTTTTTTTTTAAATCCTCTTCTTTCTTTTTTCAACCAACTTCTTATCTTATCAATTCCTTGTATAAAATCCTTTATAATTTTCATCTTAACAGTCAACTTCCTTCCCTTCAGTGTATTTACCCTTATTTTTGTACACATATAAGCTTTTCTTTCTTTAAAATTTTGGGAGGCACTTTCTTCTAACACACCAAAATACACCCCAAATCTAGAGTGTAGCACTGATCTATGCACCAGCCTGATTATATTTGATCATATTCTGGTTTTTTTGTTTGTTTGTTTTTATATTTTTTCTTTTTTTTTCTTCTTTCTTTCCCTTTCTTTTCGCCCAGGTTCAGGTCTCTTCTGATTTGTTTAGTGTATGTTTTTCTGGGGACATTGTTATCCTCTTAGCATTTTTTTTCTCTCATTCATCTACTATCCTCTGGACAAAATGACAAGACGGAAAAAATCAACTCAAAAAAAGAACAAGAGGCAGAACCGACTGCCAGGGACCTAATCAATATGGACATTAATAAGATGTCAGAAATAGAGTTTAGAACGATGATGTTAAAGATACTAGCTGGGCTTAAAAAAAGCATGGAAGATACTAGAGAAACCCTTTCTGGAGAAATGAAATAAAATCTAACCAAGTCAAAATTAAATAGGCTCTTAATGAGGTGCAATCAAAAATGGAGGCTCTAACTGCTAGGATAAATGAGGCAGAAGAGAGAATTAGTGATATAGAAGACCAAATGATGGAAAATAAAGAAGCTGAGAAAAAGAGAGATAAACAACTACTGGATCACGAGGGCAGAATTCGAGAAATAAGTGATACCATAAGATGAAACAATATTAGAATAATTGGGATCCCAGAAGAAGAAGAAAGAAAGAGAGGGGCAGAAGGTATATTGGAGCAAATTATAGCAGAGGACCTCCCTAATTTGGGGAAGGAAACAGGCATCAAAATCCAGGAGGCACAGAGAACCCCTCTCAAAATAAATAAAAATAGGTCAACACTCTGCCATCTAAGAGTAAAACTTAGAGTCTCAGAGACAAAGAGAAAATCCTGAAAGCAGCTCGGGACAAGAGATCTGTAACCTACAATGGTAGGAACATTAGATTGGCAACAGACCTATCTACAGAGACCTGGCAGGCCAGAAAGGACTGGCATGATTTATTCAGAGCACTAAATGAGAAAAATATGCAGCCAAGAATACTATACCCAGCTAGGCTGTCATTGAAAATAGAAGGAGAGATAAAAAGCTTCCAGGACAAACACAAACTAAAGGAATATGCAAACATGAAACCAGCCATACAAGAAATATTGGAAGGGGTCCTCTAAGCAAAGAGAGAGCCTAAAAATAACACAGACCAGAAAAGAACACAGACAATACACAGTAACAGTAACCTTACAGGCAATACAATGGCGCTAAATTCATATCTTTCAATAGTTACCCTGAATGTAAATGGGCAAATGCCCCAATCAAAAGACACAGGATATCAGATTGGATTAAAAAAACAAGACCCGGGTGCCTGGGTGGCTCAGTTGGTGAAGCAACTGCTTTCAGCTCAGGTCATGATCCTGGAGTCCCAGGATCGAGTCCCACATCGGCTCCCTGCTTGGCAGGGAGTCTGCTTCTCCCTCTGTCCCTCTTCCCTCTCGTGCTCTCTCTCTCTCATTCCCTTTCTCTCAAGTAAATAAATAAAATTAAAAAAAATAAGGCCCATCAATATGCTGTCTGCAAGAGACTCATTTTAGACACAAAGAAACCTACAGATTGAAATTGAGGGGGTGGAAAACCATTTACCATATTAATGGACACCAAAGGAGAGCTGGGGTGGCAATCCTTATATCAGACAAATTAGATTTTAAACCAAAGACTGTAATAAGAGATGAGGACGGACACTATATCAAAACTAAAGGGTCTGTCCAACAAGAAAATCTAACAATTTTAAATATCTAGGCCCCAAACATGGCAGCAGCCAATTATATAAGCCAATTAATAACAAAAGCAAAGAAACACATTGAGAACAATACAATAATAGTGGGGGACTTTAACATCCCCCTCACTGAAATGGACAGATCATCTAAGCAAAAGATCAACAAGGAAATAAAGACTTTAAGTGACACACTGGACCAAATGGACTTCACAGATATATTCAGAACATTCCATCTCAAAGCAACAGAATACACATTCTTCTCTAGTGCCCATGGAACATTCTCCAGAATAGATCACATCCTGGGTCACAAATCAGGTCTCAACTGGTACCAAAAGATTGGGATCATTCCCTGCATATTTTCAGACCACAGTGCTTTGAAACTAGAATTCAATCACAAGAGGAAAGTTGGAAAGAACTCAAATACATGTAGGCTAAAGTGCATCCTATTAAAGAATGAATGGGTCTGGGCACCTGGGTGGCTCAGTTGGTTAAGTGACTGCCTTTGGTTCAGGTCATGATCCTGGAGTCCCGGGATCAAGTCCCACATTGGGCTCCCTGCTGAGAAGGGAGTCTGCTTCTCCCTCTGAACCTTTTCCCTCTCATGCTATCTCTCATTCTCTCTCTCTCAAATAAATAAATAAAATCTTAAAAAAAAAAAAGAATGAATGGTCAACCAGGAAATTAAAGAAGAATTAAAAAAATTAATGGAAACAAATGAAAATGAAAACACAAATGTTCAAAATCTTTGGGATGCAGCAAAGGCAGTCCTAAGAGGAAAGGATATAGCAATACAAGCTTTTCTCAAGAAACAAGAAAGTTCTCAAATACACAACCTAACCCTACACCTAAAGGAGCTGGAGAAAGACCAGCAAATAAAGCCTAAACCCAGCAAGAGAAAGGAAATAATAAAGATCAGAGCAGAAATCAATTAAATAGAAACCAAAAGGACAGTAGAACAGATCAACGAAACTAGAAGCTGGTTCTTTGAAAGAATTAACAAGATTGACAAACCCCTGGCCAGACTTATCAAAAAGAAAAGAGAAAGGACGCAAATAAATAAAATCATGAATGAAAGAGGAGAGATCACAACCAACACCTAAGAAATGCAAACAATTATGAGAACATATTATGAGCAACTATATGCCAGCAAATTAGATAATCTGGAAGAAATGGATGCATTCCTAGAGATGTATCAACTACCAAAATTGAACCAGGAAGAAATAGAAAACCTGAACAGACCTATATCCACTAAGGAAATTGAAGCAGTCATCAAAAATATCCCAAAAAACAAAAGCCCAGGGCCAGATGGCTTTCCAGGGGAATTCTACCAAACATTTCAAGAAGAATTAATACCTATTCTTCTGAAACTGTTCCAAAAAATAGAAATGGAAGGAAAACTTCCAAACTCATTTATGGGGCCAGCATTACCTTGATCCCAAAACCAGACAAAGACCCCACCAAAAAGGAGAATTAGAGACCGATATCCTTGATGAACATGGATGCAAAAATTCTCCCCAAAATATTAGCCAATAGGATCCAACAGTACATTAAGAGGATTATTCACCACGACTAAGTGGGATTTATCCCTGGGCTGCAAGTTTGGTTCATCATACACAAATCAATCAATGTGATACAATACATTAAAAGAAAAAACAAGAACCATATGATCCTCTCAATAGATGCAGAAAAAACATTTGACAAACTACAGCATCCTTTCTTGATCAAAACTCTTCAGAGTATAGGGATAGAGGGTACATACCTCAATATCATAAAAGCCATCTATGAAAAACCCACAGTGAAAATTATTCTCAATGGGGAAAAATTGAAAGCTTTCTCCATAAGGTCAAGAACACGGCAGGGATGTCCACTATCACCACTGCTATTCAACATTGCATTAGAAGTCCTAGCCACAGCAGTCAGACAACAACAACAACAAAATAAATAAATAAAAGGAATCCAAATTGGCAAAGAAGAAGACAAACTCACTCTTTGCAGATGATATGACACTTTATGTGGAAAACCCAAAAGACTCCACCCCAAAACTGTTAGAACTCAATTAGGAACTCAGTGAAGTGGCAGGATATAAAATCAATGCATAGAAATCAGTGGCATTCTTATACATAAACAACTAGACAGAAGAGAGAGAAATTAAGGAGTCGATCCCATTTACAATTGAACCGAAAACCATAAGATACCTAGGAATAAATCTAACCAAAGAGACAAAGAATTTGTACTCAGAAAACTATAAAATACTCATGAAAGAAATTGAGGAAGACACAAAGAAATGGAAAAACTTTTCATGCTCATGGATTGGAAGAACAAATATTGTGAAAATGTCAATGCTACCTTGAGCAATCTACACATTTAATGCAATCCCTATCAAAATACCATCCACTTTTTTTTCAAAGAAATGGAACAAATACTCCTAAAATTTGTATGGAACCAGAAAAGACCTCGAATAGCCAGAGGAATGTTGAAAAAGAAACGCAAAGCTGGTGGCATCATAATTCCGGATTTGAAGCTCTATTATGAAGCTGTCATCATCAAGACAGTATGGTACTGGCACAAAAACAGACACATAGAATAATGGAATAGAATAGAGAGCCCCGAAATGGACCCTCAACTCTATGATTAACTCATCTTTGACAAAGCAGGAAAGAATGTCCAATGGAAAAAAAGACAGTCTCTTCAACAAATGGTGTTGGGAAAACTGAACAGCCACATGCAGAAGAATGAAACTGGACCATTTCCTTACACCACACACAAAAATAGACTCCAAATGGATGAAAGACCTAAATGTGAGACAGAAGTCCTTCAAAATCCTAAAGGAGAACACAGGCAGCAACCTCTTCGACCTCAGCTGCAGCATCTTCCTCCTAGAAACATCGCCAAAGACAAGGGAAGCAAGGGCAAAAATGAACTCTTGGGACTTCATCAAGATAGAAAGCTTTTGCACAGTAAAGGCAACAGTCAACAAAACAAAATGACAACCGAGAGAATGGGAGAAGATATTTGCAAATGACATATCAGATAAAGCGTTAGTATCCAAAATCTATAAAGAACTTATCAAACTCAATACCCAAAAAAGAAATGATCCAATCAAGAAATGGGCAGAAGACATGAACAGACATTTTCCCAAAGAAGACATCCAAATGGCCAACAGACACATGAAAAAGTGCTCAGCATCGCTCGGCGTCAGGGAAATCCAAATCAAAACCTCAATGAGATAACACCTCACACCATTCAGAATGGGTAAAATTACCAAGTCAGGAAATGACAGATGTTGGCAGGGATGCAGGAAAAGGGGAACCCTCCTACACTGTTGGTGGGAATGCAAGCTGGTGCAGCCACTCCGGAAAACAGTATGAAGGTTCCTCAAAAAGTTGAAATAGAGCTTCCCTATGACCCAGCAATTGCACTACTGGGTTTTTACCCCAAAGATACAAATGTAGTGATCCGAAGGGGTATGTGAACCCTGATGTTTATAGCAGCAATGTCCACAATAGCCAAACTATGGAAAGAGCCAAGATGTCCATTGAGAGATGAATGGATAAAGAAGGTGTGGTGTGTATATATACAATGGAATATTATGAAGCCATCAAAAGGAATGTAATCTTGCCATTTGCAACAACGTGGATGGAACTGGAGGGTATTATGCTGAGCAAAATAAGTCAGTCAGAGAAAGACATGTATCATATGACCTCACTGATATGAGGAATTCTTAAATCTCAGGAAACAAACTGAGGGTTGCTGGAGTGGTGAGGGGTGGGATGGATGTGGTGGCTGGGTGATAGACACTGGGGAGGGTTTGTGTTATGGTGAGCGCTGTGAATTGTGTAAGACTGTTGAATTACAGACCTGTATCTCTGAAACAAAGAATACATTATATGTAAAAAAAAAAAAAAAAAGAAGATAGCAGGAAGGGAAAAATGAAGGGGGGGGAATCGGAGGGGGAGACGAACCATGAGAGACAATGGTTCAAGATACAAAGTGGGTTCTAGAGGGGAGGGGGATGGGGGATGGCTTATCCTGGTGATGGGTATTAAAGAGGGCACATTCTGCATGGAGCACTGGGTGTTATATGTAAACAACGAATCATGGAACACTACATCAAAAACTAATGATGTAATGTATGGTGATTTACATAATAAAAACAAAACAAAAATAAATAAATAAAAATAAACCAGCAAATAATAAAAACAGAAGGTTGTTCATACATGAATGCTTCCCCTGATACCATATAATGGAAGTAAGAATAATTAAGAATATAGATCAAGGTGTCAGCTGCATTTCCAATTCTGGTTCCACCTTTACTGCCACTGTCATCTTGAGTAATTTGGGCACACTTTCTGCAAATCCTTTTCTTCATCTGTAATATTTTGAGTGTTCAACAAAATAATTTTAAAGCCCGTAGTACAGAGTCTAGCACCGAGAAATGACTCAATAAATATGAGTTGAGTTTGTTACTATTATCTAATTTTTTTCACTCTTAAATGAAATATTACCAGAGTCACTCTTACTGATTCTAATCAAGCAATACTTAGACTTTAATTTAGGGGAATTTTTTTTAAGATTATTTATTTATTTGACAGAGAGAGAGACAGCTAGAGAGGGAACACAAGCAGGGGGAGTGGGAGAGGGAGAAGCAGGCTCCCGGCCGAGCAGGGGGCCCAATGTGGGGCTCAATCCCAGGACCCTGGGATCATCACCTGAGCCGAAGGCAGACGCTTAACGACTGAGCCACCCAGGTGCCCCAATTTAGGGGAATTTTTAAAGCATCTTATAAAAGCTATTTTCCTAGGGAATACAAATATGAAAAACACAAGAAGTGTGCATATATGTTTGGGGACTTCACAGACCTCTGACATCTTCTCTCTAGTTGAAATGTCAACCATAGTTAATTCTTTTATTAAAGAGATTTTGGTCATTAGGCTTAGTAAAGAGAGATATTGTTATGTGATATTCTTTCCTTACAACGAGTCTATGGCAACCCCCACATAACACTCCACAGTCATTTGCACATTTATATGATGTTGGGAGTCATATAATTTACCATACAAACAGGGACCCCTATTAAAAGTAAAGAGAGTCACTATGAATCACATCAGAAAATAGGCATAAATTCACATTGCCCAGGAAAAACTAGAACCTCTAAGTCATTCTACATAATGCATTTATAGGTCATCAGTGAAAATTCACAAAACTGTTCTTGGAGGAAGATTACAGAGGAGCAGGGGACCCTACTTTCATCTCTGGAATTCAGCTAGATAGCTATCAAATCTTTCTGAAAACCTGTGAACTCAACCTGACATCTAAGAAAAAATATAGCTACAACTCTGCAAATAGAAAAGCGCCCACTTTCTGCAAGGTAAGAGGTGCAGAGAAGCGAATCTGAGGCGATATAAGGGAAGACAGACTGCAGGGGGAGGGAGCCTCTGTAAATCAGCTATTGGAAAGTGATAGAGCAGTGCAGCACAAAAATCAGAATTTTTTAGAAGTCTGCTCCACTGAGGGACATCCCTGCCTGAAAGGCAATAGGTGGCAAAGCAAGGTGGAATCCTAGGTGGAACAGTGTAGTCTCAGAGTGCCCAGGATCACAGAAAGAATGGGGGTGCCTGAGTGCAGCAGAGTTCTCAAGCATTGGAGCAGGGAAGCTGGCTGCAATCAGGGAGCCCAGGAGGGGGCTTTCACCTGGATGTTGCCATAAACTTGGAACCACGCATAATCCAGTGACTGCTCTCCCATCAGGGGTCCAGTAAGTGGCAGAATCTAGGTGAGACCCTCCCTCCTTTCCCTGGGAGAAGGCACACAGAAGTAATCTCCCGAGTTTGGAGACTCCAAACAGGGTCACGTGCCTGAGATAAAAATGTTTGGTCAAAGGCTGGGTGAGCAAGGAGTGTAGACAGAGACCGGGGAGACAAGGGTCATTGTCTGCTTTTCCCTGAGGGCTCACTGAGGAGTAGGGTGCTGCGATCTGTCATCTCCAGGGCTGGAGAATGGGGAACCACAATTTTTATTTTCATCCTCTAAAGCAGCACCAAAAGCCTTCAGGGATTTAGTGCTAGGGGAAAGTAGTAAATAGAATTCGAGGCTTTTTCCTCAGGATTCTTTAATCTTTGTTTAAATTTTTTCTTTTTTTCCTTTTCAACTAGTTTCTTATTTTTCAACTCTTTTTTAAGTCTTGTCATTTTTTACATTTACATTATATATATATTCTTATTTTTTGGTTTCCTTTCATTGTATTCAATTTTATTTTTGTGTATATATATATATATTTATATATATATACTTCTTTAAGAAAAAAATATATATGAGTTTTTCTTTCTTCACAATTTTGGCATCTAGTTTCTTTTAACCAACAGACCATCTACCTGTTTGATTATATTCTCTCGTTTTTTTCCTTTTTTTTTCTTTTTTGGTTTCTGATATCTTCTCCTTTGTTTAGTATATATTTTGCTGGTGTTGTGGTTGATATTTTTGTACTTTGTTCTCTTATTCATCTATTCTTCTCTGTACAAAATGGCAAGATGGAAAAACTTACCACAGAAAAAAAGAATAAGAAGCAGTATTAACTTCCAGAGACATAATAAATATGGATATTAGTAAAATATAGAGCAAGAATTCAGAATAACGATTATAAAGACACTAGCTGGGCTTGAAAAAAGCATAGAAGACACTAGAAAATCCCTTTCTGGAGAAATAAAAGAACTAAAATCTAATCAGGTTGAAATCAAAAAGGGTATTACTGAGATGCAATAAAAAATGGAGGCTCTTACTGCTAGGATAAATGAGGCAGAAGAGAGAATCAGTGATACAGAAGATAAAATTATGGAAAATAAAGAAACTGAGGAAAAGAGAGATAAACAACCAATGGATCACAAGGGAGGATTCAAGAGATAAGCAATACCATAAAGCCAAACTATATTAGAATAATTGGGGTCATGGAGGAAGAGGAAAGGTGGGGCAGAAGGTATATTTGAGCAAATTTTAGCAGAGAACTTCCCTAATCTGGGGAAGGAAACAGGCATTAAACTTCAGGAGGCACAGAGAACACCCCACAAGTCAATACAAATAGGTCAACACTTCAACATAAAATAGTGAAACTTTCAAATTTCAGAGACAAAGAGAAAATTCTGAAAGCAGCTTAGAACAAGAGGTCTTTATGCTACAGAGGTAGAAACATAAGGTTGGCAGCAAACTTATCCATAGAGACCTGGCAGGCCAGAAAGGACTGGCATGATATATTCAGGCTGATAATGAGAAAAATATGCAGCCAAGAATACTTTTATTCAGCAAGGCTGTCATTCAGAATAGAAGGAGAGATAAAGAGTTTTCAGGACAGGGCGCCTGGGTGGCTCAGTTGGTTAAGCGACTGCCTTCGTCTCAGGTCATGATCCTGGAGTCCTGGGATCGAGTCCCGCATCGGGCTCCCTGCTCAGCAGGGAGTCTGCTTCTCCCTCTGACCCTCTTCCCTCTCATGCTCTCTATCTCTCATTCTCTCTCTCTCAAATAAATAAATAAAATCTTTAAAAAAAAAAAGAGTTTTCAGGATAAATAAACTAAAAGAATTTGTGATCACTAAACCAGCCCTGCAAGAAATATTGAAGGGGATCCTTTCAGAAAAGAGAGAGCCCCAAAGTGACATGGCCCAGAAAGAAACAGAGACAATATACAGAAAGGGGGACTTTACAGGTAATACAATGGCACTAAATTCCTATCTTTCAATAATTACTCTGAATGTAAATGGGCTAATTTCCCCAATCTAATGACACAGGGTATCAAATTGGATACAAAAGCAAGATCCATTGATATGCTGTCTACAAGAGACTCATTTTAGACCCAAAGACCATGAAAGACTATGGACCCTGAGAAACAAACTGAGGGTTCTAGAGGGGAGGTGGGTGGGGAGATGGGTTAGCCAAGATCCATTGATATGCTGTCTACAAGAGACTCATTTTAGACCCAAAGACTATGAGAGACTATGGACCCTGAGAAACAAACTGAGGGTTCTAGAGGGGAGGTGGGTGGGGGGATGGGTATTAAAGAGGGCATGTACTGCATGGAGCACTGGGTGTTATATGCAAACAATGAATCATGGAACATTACATTAAAAACTAATGTTGTAATGTATAGTGATTAACATAACCTAATAAAAAAATTTAAAAAATTAAAATAAATAAAAATAAAACTATACTCCTGCACTTTTTTAAGAAAATATGATTATTTCTGGGTGCCTGGGTGGCTCAGTCATTAAGTGTCTGCCTTCGGCTCAGGTTGTGGTCCCCGGATCCCGGGATCGAGCCCCAAATCAGGCTCCCTGTTCAGCGGGAAGCCTGCTTCTCCCTCTCCCACTCCCCCTGCTTGTGTTCCCTCTCTCTGTGTGTCTCTCTGTCAAATAAATAAAATCTTTAAAAAAAGAAAAAAAAGTGAGGGGGAGGAGAATCATTTAACATGCTAATGGACATCAAAAGAAAGCTGGGGTAGCAATCCTTATATCAGACAAATTAGATTTTAAACCAAAGACTGTAATAAGGGATGAAGAGGGACAGTATATCATACTTAAAAGGTCTATCCAAAACAAGATCTAACAATTGTAAATATTTATGCTCCTAACTTGGGAACAGCCAATTATATAAACCAATTAAGAAAATTAAAGAAACACATTGGTAATAATACAATAGTAGGGGACTTTAAAAACCTCACTCAAAGCAATGGACAGATCATCTATGCAGAAAATCAAAAAGGAAATAAGGGCTTTGAATGACACACTGGACCAGATGGACTTCAAAGATGTATTCAGAGCATTCCAACTGAAGAATACACATTCTTCACAAGGGCACATGGAACATTACGCAGAATAGATCACATACTGGGTCACAGATCAGATCTCAATTGGTACCAAAAGACTGGGATCATTCTCTGCATATTTTCAGACCACTGTGCTTTGAAACCTGAACTCAATCACAATAGGAAATTTGGATGGAACTCAAATACTTGGAGGGTAAAGAGCACCCTACTAAAGAATGGGCCAACCAGGAAATTAAAGAAGAATTAAAATCTTATGGAAGCAAATGAAAATGAAAACACAACTGTTCAAACCCTTTGGGATGCAACAAAGGGGGTCCTAAGAGGGAAGTACATAGCAATACAAAACTCTCTCAAGAAACAAGAAAAATCTCAAATACATAACCTAACCCTACACCTAAAGAAGCTGGAGAAAGAAGAGCAAATAAAGCCCAAACCAAGCAGGGGATAAGAATTCATCAAGATTAGAGCAGAAATCAATGAAATAGAAATGAAAAGAACAGTACTAAAACAACAGAACTAAAACAACAAAACTAGGAGCTGGTTCTTTGAAAAGAATTAATAAGATCGATAAACCCCTAGCCAGAATTATTAAAAAGAACAGAGATAGGACCCAATTAATAAAATCATGAATGAAGGAGGAAAGATCACAACAAACACTAAAGAAATACAATTATATGAAGATATCATGAGCAACTATATGCCAACAAATCAGGCAATCTAGAAGAAATGGATGCATTCCTAGAGATGTATAAACTACCAAAACTGAAACTGGAAGAAATAGAAAACCTGTTCAGACCCATAATCAGCAAGGAATTTGAAGCACTATGCAAAAGTCTTCCAACAAACAAGAGTAGAGGGCTGGGTGATCTCCCAGGGGACTCATACAGGAATTCTGGAAAATGGCAGGATACAAAATCAATGCACAGAATTCAGTTGCATTTCTATACACAGCCAATGAGACAGAAGAATGAGAAATTAAGGCATCCATCCCATTTACAATTTCACCAAAAACCGTAAGATATGGTTAGGAATAAACCTAACCAAAGAGGTAAAGAATCTGTACTCTGAAAACTATAAAACATTCAGTGAAAGAAATTGAGGAAGACACAAAGAAATGAAAAAACATTCGATGCTCATGAATTGGAAGAATATTGTTTAAATGTCTATGCTTCCCAGAGCAACCTATACATTTAAAGCAATCCCTATCAAAATACCATTAACATTTTTCACAGAGATGGAACAAATAATCCTAAAACTTGTATGGAAACAGAAAGATCCTGAATAGCCAAAGTAAAGTTGAGAAAGGAAACCAAAGATGATAATTCCAGATTTTAAGCTATATTACAAAGCTGTAATCACCAAGACAGTATGGTACTGGCAAAAAAACAAAAAAACAAAAAAACAAAAAAACAAAAAGACACACAGATCAATGGAACAGAGCAGAGAACTCAGAAATGGACAATCAACTCTATGGTAAAGTACACTTCGACAAAGCAGGAAAGAAGGTCCAATGGAAAAAAAATAAAAGGCTCTTGTTTCAACAAATAGTGTTGGGAAAACTAGACGACCACATGCAGAAGAATGAAACTGGACCATTTTCTTATACCATACACAAAAATAAACTCAAAATGGATAAGAGACCTAAATGTGAGACAGGAATCCATCAAAATCCTAGAGGAGAACACAGGCAGCAACCTCTTCGACGTTGCCTGCAGCAACTCCTGGCTAGACACATCTCCAAAGGCAAGGGAAACAAAGGTAGAAATGAACTATTGGGACTTCATCACGATAATTTTTTTTTTTTTAGTTTTATTTATTTGACAGAGAGAGACACAGCGAGAGAGAGAGAGAGAGCACAAGTGGGGGGGGCAGCAGAGGGAGAGGAAGAAGCAGGCTTCCCACTGAGCAGGGAGCCCCATGTGGGACTCAATCCCAGGACCCTGGGATCATGACCTGGGCTAAAGGCAGATGCTTAACAACTGAGCCACCCAGGCGCCCCATGATAAAAAACTTTTGCACAGCAAAGGAAACAGTCAACAAAACCGAAAGAATGGGAGAAGAGTTTTGCAAATGTTTTATCAGATAAAGGCTTAGTATCCAAAATCTATTAAGAACTTATCAAACTCAACACCCAAAAACCAAATAATCCAGTCAAGAAATGGGCAGAAGACATGAACAGACATCTTTCCAAAGACATCCAAATGGCCAACAGACACATGAAAAAGTGCTCAACATCACTCAGCATCAGGGAAATACAAATCAAAACCACAATGAGATACCACCTCACACCAGTCAGAATGGCTAAAATTAACAAGTCAGGAAAAAACAAATGTTGGCGAGGATGCAGAGAAAGGAGAACCCTCTTACACTGTTGGGAATGCAAACCGGGGCAGCCACTCTGGAAAACAGTATGGAGGTTCCTCAAAAAGTTAAAAATAGAGCTACCCTACCACTCAGCAAATGGACTACTAGGTATATACCCCAAAGATACAAATGTCGTGATCTGAAGGAGCACCTACACCCCAATATTTATAGCAGCAATATGCACAATAGCCAAACTATGGAAAGAGCCCAGATGTCTCTTGATAGATGAATGGATAAAGATGTGGTGTACACACACGTACACACACACACACACAAAGGGATATTACACAACCATCAAAAAATGAAATCTCGCCATTTGCAACGACATGGATAGAACTAGAAGGTATTATGCTAAGTGAGGTAAGTCAGTCAGAGAAAGACAATTATCATATGATCTCACTCATATGTAGAATTTAGGAAACGAAACAGAAGAACATAGAGGAAGGGAAGGAAAAATAAAACAAGACGTAATCAGTGAGGGAGACAAACCATGAGACTCTTAACCATAGGAAACAAACTGAGGGTTGCTGGAGGGCAGAGGCATGGGGGGATAGGATAACTGTGTGGTGGGCATTAAGTAGGGCATGTGATGTGACGAACACTGGGTGTTATATACAACTAATGAATCACTGAACTCTACACCTCTGAAACTAATAATACACTATGTTAATCAATTGAATTTAAATTTAAAAAGAAAATACAGAAAACTGACATTTCTTATCACTTTTATTCATGATTTGCTAATTCATATCTATTGCTATTTTCTTTTAAGTTTCAATACCATTATTTGTAATGTGAAAATACATATTGACTAGGCTGGATATAAGCCTTGAATAAAGTATGTGTGAAATTAAGCAACATTTCTGTCTAAAGGTTTTCTTCATCTCCGAGGAGATAAAATTCTTAGCTGTATTATATTAGTTTGGAAACTACCATTATCAAAAGTTGAAGAAAGCTTAAAGCAGCTGTTTTGATAGGTCCTCAGTTCTGCATAGACCTGGGATCCCTGTGGGAAACAACTCAGACACACTGTTCATAAGAAAGGATCAAATATATACTACTAACATGTTGACCTGCTGGTGATGACAAGTACAGAGGACAGCCCGTGCTACCAAATCATGAATGAGCAAACTTCTGAAAGAGCAGGCCAGGTTGAGGAGAAAAGCCATTAAGACAAAGAGTAATTCCAGTATAATTAATCACCACCTGACCTACTACAGGCATACCCTCCCCTTTCCCAAGTATTTACTTCCTGCTCTCTGAAAGCCTATACTCGAGGGAAGGAGAATGGATGTGAGATCTAAGTAGACATATGTCACTAGGAATATGGGGACATATAGAAAGTCAAGTTCCCATGGACACACAGGTAATAGTGGCTTTCAACCAAAGTTCGAAGCCTGTTCAAGATATGATGGCATTATCTATGAAAGGTTTTCCAAACTCCCTCTCCCCTATTTCAATCATCAACTTTTTTCAGAGCAAATGCAAAACTCACATCTTTCTTGTATTCAAATCCATCTCCATTCTAGATATAGCTGTCTCCCCCCAAGAATTCTTACTAAAACAAAGCCATAATTATGTAATGTCAGTTTACAAAGATCCAAGGGTTTCCAGAGTCTGTAGAATAATTTATTTTAATTTCATCAAGACATAGGCCAGAAACCAGTACAACTTCATTGTCTTCATATTATGTTGGTTAAAGCAGCCATAGAGCATTCTCATAGTCAAAGAAATGAGAAGCAAACCCCATCTCTTGATGGGAAGATCATTTTTATGATCTCTAAAGAGTATAGTATTAGTTCAAGTGCACAGGTTAGGGAGGCAAACAGTTCAAAGCCATGATCTTATTAGATATCAGGTTTTAGAAAAGTCATTACAAATCTGATTCGTAGTTTCCCTAATAATCTCATAAGGTCAAGGTGAAGATTACATAAAATAATCCATGCAAAATGCTTAGCCAATCATTTGCAGAGAAGGTACTCACTAAAAGTTATTGCAATCTACATTTCAGCACCATTCTTCATGTATTTTCCACTGAGGCTCAAATTTCTCCTCCAGGAGCTATCTGGCAAGGTCTGCAGCCATTTACAGACATTGTAGCTACTAGTGAAGACTATGTATGTAAAACATCCCACAATGGATAAGACAGCACACAACAGAGAACTTTCTGACCCAAAATGACAATAAAAACACTTTTATAGCAAAAATTAAAAGTGTAATAGTCACAGATATACTCAAAGCTTTCCTGTTTCCTTTTTTTTTTTTTTTTTGGACTCAAAATATTCCTTCTGGGTGACAACTCCTCTCCTACATAACAGAACCAGAAATGATATGTGAAAGGTTCAAATCAAAAGGAATGTTCTCAATGAAACCTTCACACTTATCCTTGAACCAGAAGAAATTTTTCTACCTTCAAAGTATTTGATATAATGATGGCAATTCTCCCTCCGTACTGTTTGTATTTATTTATATTATCTGTGTAGCTTTTCTGTTATAGATTTGAAAACTTTCTTAACCCAAAGAGCATGTCTTAATTATCTTTTAAAATATCCTTCTCCATCTTTCAGTGCTTATAATGTTTGAATAGACAATCAAAAGTATAATTAAATTATGCTGGAGAATTAAACCCTACATTGAAATTATAAGACTAGTATATGTTGGTGGGAATAGAAATTGATACATTCATTGGAGACATCAGTACAAAGTTTCTTAAAAAATAAAAAATAAAATTAGCATATGATCCAGTAATTCCACTACTAGGTATTTATCCTACAAAAACAAAAATACTAATTCAAAAAGATATATGCACCCCTATATTTACCACAGCATTATTTAGAATAGCCAAGATATGTTAGTAAACCGAGTGTCCATCCATAGATGAATAAATATGTATATACACACATATACATATATATACACACACATACAAATATGTATATGCACACAGTGGAGTATTAGCCATAAAAAAGGAAATCTTGCCATTTCCAACAACATGGATGGACCTAGAACATATAATGCTAAGTGAAGTTTTTCAGAGAAAGACAAACACCATATGATTTCACTCATATGTGGAATTTAATTAACAAAGCAAATGAACAAAAGAAGAGAGCACAAGCAGGAGGAGCTGTAGGCAGAGGGAGAAGCAGGGTCCCCGCCGAGCAAGGAGCCTGATGTGGGACCGATCCCAGGACCCTGGGACCATGACCTGAGGTGAAGGCAGATGCTTAACTGACTAGCCACCCAGGTGTCCCCGAAAAACAGACTCTTAAATACAGAGAACTGGTGGTTGCCAGAGGGGAGGTGGGAAGGAGCAGATACAGGGTGAAACAGGTAAAGGGGATCCAGAGAACACTTACCTTGATGAGCGCTGATTAATGTATAGAATTGTTGAACTGTTAGATTGTACACCTGAAACTAATATTACATTGTTATGCTTCAATACAAAAAAAGGGGGAATAGAAAAGGTTTTACATTTGGAATCTCATAGCCTAATTTCATTATGTAGAGTGGAGTGTATTTTTTGAGAAAAATTACTTGATTGCTTCTTATGCCTTTCGCAATATTTTAAGTAATTACAGGGATGCATACATTTAGATATAGAACTAATCTAGAACTGATCAAAATCAAAGCAGTATTTTGGGGGTGGATATTCATATACTTCTGCTAAAATTTATTTTTTAAAAAAGTAGATGATGAGTAGAGAAGATGGAATTTGTGGAAATTATTTGAAAATCTTAAACTCACAAATAACTTTCTGTTAGATAATTCACTTCCATTATAAAATTGTGGCTTATTATCAATTTTGCAATGTTTTTAGCTTTCTCTGTACATCTGGCACAAACCTGAAATCAATGAGGATTTGATACTTGAAATAGCTTTCTAGTCACTCAGAAAAATCAAGAATGCTTTCTGTGATTGAATTTCTAGAATGTCTCATACAGAATAATTTAATTTCTAAATAGCTTAATAGAAGATAAATATCAAGACCAAATGAGGAAAGACTAGCATAATGATCATTGAATTTATTTTTATTAATATGCAACTGGAATATTCATCTAAAAATACCATTTATTTATATGCACTAAATCAATTCCTGGAAATATAAAATTATTTAGAAAGCAATTTTCAGCTTGTTTCTAAATATATTTAAATATGGGTATAAGTAGAAACTGAAATGAAATTTAAAAAGTATCTGGAAAGGGAAATATTAATACCAAAAAAGTATAGCTCTACTACATCCATTTTTGCAAAAGCATTGTAGCTGAGGAAGATACAAAGGTAATTTGCCTTTAGTGGTGCAGAGTATGCTATACAAAAAACATGAGAAGGGCATTTTTTTATACCCATATTGTTCATATGTAACAACTGTGGGTAGGACAAAAAGCTATAAATTAGGTATTACTCTTGAAAAGTGCTCAATCAATCAGAAATAGTAAATATCCCTCTTAGTTGCAATGCTTTTTCAGAAAGAGTATGGTTATTTTACAGCTTATTTTGTTATGCACTTATTTCTAACTTAAAATGTATTTCTATTTCTATATATGCCTTGTATTTCTAGATATACTTTATATTTCATTTTGCAACTATCCTTCATACTCCATATTATCTACAGACTGTTTTATTGTAATTTACTCATAAAGTTTCTTTCCTCTATTCTTCTTCATCCTACTCCTAAAGAGTCTAAACTTATAAAGTATGATATACAGTTCCGTGATGCATATAAATACTACTCATCTATCTTTCTACACTTAAATATATGGAAAATAAGATGGTTATGGATAAACCAATTAAAACATTTGCAAATAGGAGCATAAATTATATACAGTGTTATCTATTACTGCCTACTTAATGACATTGACAATAGACATAATTGATGGCAAAAATTAGAAGTCCATGCATAAAGACCTGGGGAAGAAAACACTGTAGTGTGGAAATATGGAACCTGAAAATGGGGTTGCAAGGCACACAGAAAGTGAGCAACACATCTCTACATTTTCATGCACGTGCATTTATTGACTACTAAGTTTTTGTAAAAATCTTTGTTTTCTGGACCAACAAATGCCAATTTGAATTGTCCTATCAAACTGTGTCCTAGGATACACACTTATATAAAATTGACATGAAATAAAGATAGAAAGTTCAAAACAAATCTAATATAAATTATGTGGGCCCACTAAAATCATTTATTTAAATAACATTAGTAAAAAATGAAAGTTTTTTTTTTTTTCAGAATATTGACAGAGCTGACCAATGTTTTTAACAGAAAACATAAAGTACCACTGGAAATACTATCAAATACTGAAAACAGTGCTCAAAAATTTTTGTGACTTCTGTACACTGAAGAGCAAAACAATGGTCTAACATTGAGCCAGAATTTGGTCCTGTGAGGTCTCAAACCTTTCTGGAAGTCTGGAGGAAGGTGAGGCAGAATCAGTCAGGGTTTCTTTAGAAGATAAGAACTTTCTGAAGAAAAGAAATCCTGCACAAGAGTCTAGTTCAAGGATATTAAGCAAGAAACTTGAGCGAAACAAACGTGAAATTTTGAGATTTCTGGTAAAAGATATTTAAACATACATTTTACTTCCTTACATCTATATGTTTATAGGATATACATATATTTAAGTATAGGACATATCTGTTGGCGTGTACCTGTGTACATATATGTGTATATGTGAATGTATAAGAAAGCAGATAGGGACATACTAATAGAGCTCAGTGATAGAATATTAGAAATCTCATGTAAAAAGGTTAATAACCCTCAGCTTAAATCCCCTCCCTCATAATCACCTCTCTCAACATGTACATACTAATAGAGAAGTAGATTCATCAGTAAAGTTACAGCAAAAAATGTTTATCCTCCCAGAAAGAAAGCAGGCAGCAAAAAAAAAAAAAAAAAAAAAAAGAGAGAGAGAAAGGAAAAAAGAAAAGACAATGAAACATATCCTCATTAAATTTGAGAAATGAATTTTTTCTATGTATTATAAAGTTTGGACATCCTTAAATATTTTTCAGGCTGAGGAGGACCAGGCAATCCTTAGAGATAAGCCTTGAGCATGCCTTTGATAGGCAAACTAACCATTTCAGAACCATTTGTCCTTTATCTGGCCAGTGCACCTCAAGAGGCAATCTTCCTCTGCCTTAATCATCCCAGGGCCGGGGACTAGACAATTAGTTAACACTCCTATAGTTTAGAGCCTGCTAAAATGATCAGACTAGTCAATCTTTAACAGTTTACCCTGCCCAGTTTTGCTTTTCCTATGAAAACCCCCATAAAAGCTTTGGCCTAATGATTTCACCCTTCTCGACTAATCTGATGTGTTTTCTTAGCCCTGCATCGAGTGTCAGGCCTCCTGGTTCTAGGACCTGTTAGTATTTTACAATTGTGTTTGTGAGCCTGCCCTTGGTCTTATCTTGTTGCTGTATCTGACTGACCATCACACAAGAATATAAAACAAAAGACACAGAGAAGTTTCAAAGGTACCCCGAAGAAAGAGAGATATTGTCTATCTACATATTGGGAGAGGGAAATTTGCCATAGGAGATGCAAAATCACTGACAAATGAATCTAGATAATATTGAGTTATTACATGCAGAAAGAGCGCAGACATGCCCAACTCAAGTAAACCTCTATCATACTCAGTAATATATTCAGCTTAAAGGTAGGTATGCTGAAGAGATTCTGATTGCACAAACAAAACTGGATTATTTTGTTAGCAATGAGGAGAGGAGTGAATACATAAATAGAAAGTTTTGGTAAGTATACTGGTCCAAATAAATAAATAAAAGTAAGGCAAAATATATTGAGTCTTAAAGGAAAAATGAAGTATGTCAATGTTTGTAAAGATGACTATTTCAAATTAATGGGAAAAATTGAGCTAGTAATAAATAAAGGTCTCGGGGACAATTGAGTGTCTAATTCAAAAAATAAAATTAAGGAGTAGTTAGGATGGCAGAGTAGTAGGAGGACCTTATGCTTGCCTCATCCCTCGAACCCAGCTACAAAATTGTTTTTTATTTACATTCAAGTTAGTTAACATATAATGCAATATTGGTTTCAGGAGTAGAATTCATTGATTCATCACTTATATATAACACCCAGTGCTCATCACAAGTGGCTGCCTTAATACCCATCACCTATTTAACCCATCTCCCCACCCACCTCTTCTCCAGCAACCCTCAGTTTGTTCTCGGTCATTGAGTCTTTTACGGTTTGCCTCCCTGTTTTCATCTTATTTTTCCTTCTCTTCCCCTATGTTTATCTGTTTTGTTTCTTAAATTCCACATATGAGTGAAATCATATGATATTTGTCTTTCTATGACTTATTTTGCTTAGCATAATACACTCTAGTTCTAACCACATCATTGCAAATGACAAGATTTCATTTTATTTGATGGCTGAGTAATATTCCAGTGTGTGTGTGTGTGTGTGTGTGTGTGTGTGTGTGTGTGTGTGTGTGTGTGTCTTCTTTATCCATTCATCAGTTGATGCACATTTGGGCTCTTTCCATAATTTGGCTTTCGTTGATAGTGCTGTTATGAACATTGGGGTGCATGGAACACAGCTACATAATTACCAAATCATTCTGAATAACCAGGAAATCGATCTGAGGACTAAGAGAAAAACTGCACAACTAAAGGGAGAAAAGAGACCACATAGTGGAAGGTAAGAGGTGCAGTGATATGTTTTGGGGGAGAAAAGAACTGCAAGTGCTATGGAGGGGAGGGAGCCCTGATCAGAGAGAGGAGAGAAAGAGAAAGCAGCATGCAGGGGTTTGCATAAGAAAAACACTTCCTGGAGTGCCTGGTGGCTCAGTCAGTTAAGCATCCGACTCTTAATTTCAGCTCAGGTCATGATCTCAGGGTCCTGCAATTTGGCCCCGTGTCAGGATCCGACTGGGCATGAAGCCTGCTTAAGATTCTTTCCCTCTCCTTCTGCCCCTCTCCTTACTCTTTCTTCCTCTCTTAAAAAAAGAAAAAAGAAAAAAAGGAAAAGAAAAAGAAAAACACTTCCCCAAAACCACTGACTTAGAAAATAAGAGGAGCTGATTATCTGAAATTTTTACAAGCAGTGGAGAGGAAAGTCTGGTTTCAGAAGTCCTCACCAACCCCGCAGAGTACAGCCTGGCAGGCATAGCAGTGCTCCTGGGGAGAAGGAGGGCAGAGGCCAGGGAATAGACAGGGTGCTCTGAGGATCCCCTGGATTGTGCAGGGGGAGATAGCTCCCCCCCGTGGAGTGCATTTGGAAGAGGCAGCAGTGCCTCTCAGGGGACAAAAGAGCCAGTAGGCACCACTGAGCTGCTGTTCATTAGCATAGGAACAGAGGCACCTGCTGAGGGTAGCTAACCTGGATGCCAGCTTCTTGCTATGCTTTACCATAAAATCCAAGCCCATGCACAGCTGTGTGACTGCTTTTCTGGGACAAACCGGTACCAGCCAGAGCACAGTGAGACCCTCCCCCCAGAGGATCATCGCGGATCTGCCCCATGCCCTGTCCTTAACATTACGTTTGGAGTTTCAAAACCCACCTGTGCACCTGAGACAAAACACAGGAGTACTGCACCATCACGGAGCAGGCAGACAGCTCAGACACAGAGGGTGATGGCAGGGTTCTGACAGAAGCCTGGGATATAAGAGGGGAGATTATTTGCCCTTCTGTGAGGACTTCCTGAACAGTGGTTGAATGTGAACTCCCCTCTCCAGGGATGAGAGAGTGGGGTGATGCCATTTCCCCCCCACCCATCAGCATGGACAAGGTGCATCTTTACTAGGGCAAATTGACCTGAAAACCAGAACAGCAGGTGCCTCCCTAAGAAAAACAGCACAAATTCTCCACACACACCAGTCTACTGATCATAAAGTGCCTCAAAGCTTCAGCTCTAGTAGAAATAGGATCAGGCACAGGCTTTCCTAGCACACACAAAAAACAGAGAACTAGACAAAATGCCAAGGAGGAGGAATTCATCCCAAAAGAACAAGAAGAGGTCACTGTCCAGAAGCAATATCCTGGGAGAGTAGGAGCCTAACTTCAGCTGGGCTGCAAGTTGCAAACGTACCTACTTGAGTGACATATGAAAAATTTATTTTCTTTTAGATTGAGGCAATTAGCCATCACAGGCAGCTATCCCAATTACCAGGTGAACTGAGAACGAACAACATGTGACAAGAGGTGCTATCAAGTGCTCTAACTTGAAGAGTAGTTACCATTTAGAGAACATGCATAAAATGTGTTGCATATACCCGCTATATGAAAGGAGACTTTCTATACTGTAATCTCTTTAGCAGACTTCCTGTGATGTGCATCACATTCTGATTTTATGCTTTTTCAATAATAAAAACTGTTTCCTTACCTCTTTATATTTGCAGACAGATTGATAAGAGATTTGGTTGTAAATTATCTTTCCCCAGCAGAACATTATTAAAGTAAGCTAAAAGGTACCTCAAATGTCTTAAGAGTGCAAAATAGCAATGTCCAATAGAATTATAATTCTAGGCACATCTGTAATTTTAAGTTTTCTGTTTACCACATTAATAAAAAGAAAAAGTTTGAAATCTGGACTGTATTTTACACTTACAGCACTTCCCAAATCAACGTTAATTTTTTTTTAAATACCTGCATTTACATTTGTTTTTAAATGTGCAAGTGAGGGACGCCTGGGTAGCTCAGGTGGTTGGGCATCTGTCTTCAGCTCAGGTCATGATCCCAGGGTCCCGAGATCGAGCTCCGCATCAGGCTCCCTGCTCTGCGGGGAAACCTGCTTCTCCCTCTCCCGCTCCCCTGGCTTGTGTTCCCTTTCTCATTGTGTCTCTCTGTCAAATAAATAAATAAAATCTTTAAAAAATAAATACATAAAAGTTCAGAAAATCTGTACTTGTCACAAAAACCCCATTTAAAATGCTCAATATTCACTTGTGGCTGAGCAGTAACTACTGTATTAGGTAGGTATGTAAATAGGTAGGTTTAAAATTGCCGTAACTGGTACCAGCAACAGGAGGTGGTATAGACAGCCGAGCCCACGGCATAGGGAATGAGGAACATTATAAGACAACAGACAAGGCAGAGTTACAGTTCTAGAAACTTTGATGGCCATTAACAGCATAACCTACACTTTTGGAATTATCAATGAAGAGAGACATAATCCAGCGAACTATAGAGGAAGAAGATACATATATAAACACACACATACATAAATATATATACATACATGCATACGCATATTTACATACATATATGTGCGTATACATACATGCACATGTACATATACATACACACACACGCATATACGTGCATATATACATATATATAATATATATATTATATTATATATGCTATGTAGAGAGAAACCTGAAATGAGATGATTTTGGAGCAAATACAAGGTGCTAAGGATTCATGGCACTAATTTGGGAAAAATTAAAAGGGTCTCCAAGGAGAATACTGAAGTTGTCTTAGAAATAGTACTTCTATAAAATGTTCTTTTTCTGTCACTTTATATTCAAAGCAGTGTAGTATAAATGACACAAATGTTAAAGGAATGTTTCTTTGAGTGAGAACTAGTAGAAACTCTGGAGGCGTCTAAACCAAGAAAATAATACATGCACATTCATTTGATCTTTTGAATAAATGTTAATATTAATAGCCCTGGAA
Source organism: Eumetopias jubatus (assembly GCF_037043125.1). Taxonomy (NCBI): domain Eukaryota; kingdom Metazoa; phylum Chordata; class Mammalia; order Carnivora; family Otariidae; genus Eumetopias; species Eumetopias jubatus. The sequence goes on from NW_028274813.1 coordinate 55,332,575, forward strand.
TGAGCTTACCATCTGCTTTTCTGAAAACAATTATTATCCTAAATATGCCACACTTATAAATAGCACTACTACAATAAAGAATATGGAAGAATGTCTAATAGTGTAGCAGTTTGTAAGTGTGAAACTGTCTGAAGTATAATGAATGCAAGGATTTGACTACAAAGAAGTAACTCCTTAGTGCCTATATTCCAATGGTATGAATTCAGGAAAACTAGTATACTTTAATCTCAAAAGAGTTATACTCAAAAGAGTGATCTAATGTTCCCTTATTTATGGGGAAGTCTTACCTCACGTGTCCTCCCAATGTTCAACTTGAACCCTCTTACACTAAAGCATAGGTCAGATTCTTCCTTACGCTCTGTCACCCCAGCTGGTAATCACTAAGACAGCATTTATAGAACAAAAATGTTCTGCAGTAGTATGTTAAACCATGGATACTATTACTGAGGGTTGGGGGAGCAGGTGCCCTGCCTACCATCCACTCAGCACAGAATATACAGCCCTTTTCTGACATCAGCATCTAGGACTCTGCCTGGCGGCTCTCTTTTGGCCCAGAGGGCAGATTGTAATGTTTGGAGATTGGTGCTTTGGGGATAGACTCACAGAGTTCCACAGGGATTAAGCTCCAGATAACCACAGCGGATGCTGATAATATCCAGTGTCTAATGCCTTCTTTGGTGGGGTTCTTAGCTTTCCTTCACACTCTCCTAATCCCCTATCACTGTTCCCCAATAAACAACTTGTGTTCAAATCCGTGTGTCAAAGTCTAGCTCAGTGGCAGGAACACCAGAGACCTGGAAAACTCAAAATAGATTATATTTCTCTGCTCAATGAACTGACTTTTATCAAATTCTAAAGAATAAGGATCAGTGACAAGGACAGAACTAGGCACACAATCAGCTTAGCAAGATATTTGTTTAAAACAATTATTAGGTATCAGTTATTATTCCCAAGAACAATTATCTACATAATTGTTCAAAGTCCACACACACACTCACACACAAAGACACACACCACGAGGCACAGAAATCATGAAATTTGAGCACACCAAGGATAAGGAACATAAAAGCTCACAGAGAGAAAAATAATTTGACTTTCCATAATCAAGAACCATGAAGCATTAGATACCATAACCGAAATACCAAGAAAGTGATTTAAAATTTTTAGCTGAAAATTACTCACTATGGTCTGTATTAAGCCAAACTACCGAGATAGGTGTTTTGTATTAATTTCTCAAGGAAATAGTATTTCCCATTCACTTGTTTTCAGAGAACTCAGAAAGATTAACTGGATTTGCTCCATCAAAATGAAAAGTGGGTATAGAGGACCTAGGGAACAAGAGACCTATCTGGTGAGAGGAAAAGAAAATTCCTACCACAATGATAGCTGTGCAGCAGGCCCAAGAGAAACCGATTTAAACTGGAAGAAGGGGCGTTCTAGGAAAGATGGCTTCCTGCGGAAGAATGAAAGAGATCCTCTCATGTGTAAGAAATATGCATATAATCTCTTATATATGCATGTTCTTTAACAACACCATATATTGGCAAAAATCTACCATACATTCTTACCACATTCACCAACATCAACAGAATTAAAAATCAGAATTAAAAATTATATATATATATATATATATATATATATATGTAGATACATATGTACACACACAGGGAATATATGTATACTTTTCTAAGATTTTTAAATGAATTTTGTACAAAGATTTTAGGCATAGATATCAAAGATTATTTAAATTAAAACTGATCCAACGTTTTATTATACATATAAAATCAGACTCTAAAATGTGTGTGTGTATATATGTTGCACAAACTACTTATCAAATTAAAAGAGAAGGATGGTTTCTTAATGAAACTATGCCAAAAAACTACACTGCTATAAAAAGTAAAAAGAACTCAAAGTATTTGTTCCAAAATTTCAAGGGGTCAGAACAATTTACCATTTAAAAGATGTCCCACTGCAGTGTGGATAAGCATGATCTGTTAAACTGAAGAAATTGAGGCCTAAAAATAGATGAAGAATGACAAACCTCCCCATACATGGAAAATGGAATATTTAAAAATATAGTGAAAATATCCCAAAGCAAGTAACAATTAGTAATACCTTATTATTCTAACAGTCCCTTCCACCCTACATAATAAATTCTGCTTGCAATCTGATTTCATGGCGATCCCTTTTTAAACTAGTAAGAATCTTTAAAATTCTGAGTCTGTACTGTGGTATAAGCTGCAAGTTGTCCAAGTACTGGTACTCTGAGAACTCCAAGGCCTGTACCCAAGAGTCTATTTCTTGTACTATAAATATTTTTTAAAGATTTATTTATCAAAGAGAGAGAGAGAACACATGCACCAACGGGGTGAGGGGCAGAGGGAGAGAATCTTCCAGCTGACTCCCCACTGAGCTGAGCCTGACTGGCCCTGAGCTAAAACCAAGAGGTGAATGCTTAACCAACTGAGCCACCCAGGCATGCCTTGTACTATCAATATTTAAGGCTACCTGATACAGTCTCTCTAAAACAGTCCTTCCTTGTTGAAGATTTAATGTCTAACCTATACCCTTCAGCAGAAACTTGAGGTGTACATGAGAAAAAATTAAAACTGCTAATGATACGATTTAATGACTCTGATTAATTCCTTGTTGTGAAAATATCAAATGGAAAAATGTAAAATTACTTTTTGGGATAGATTTCATGAGGATTTGATCAATATTTATCTTGAGGGCAAAGACACATTAAGACAGTAAAGGTACTGATACCTCTCCAGAAACTTCTAATCCTTCCTGTTACAAATTTATATGATATTTTATTTGTATTAATCAAATTAGAGAAAGCTTAAGTTCTTTTTTTGATTTGACAACTCTCTCCATATAGCTTTTGCAATTACCTTGAGTTATTTATAAATATGTAACATACCAAACAAGTTTAGTTATTTATTTAAACACAAAATTATGGAGATAATAAACACTAGCCAAAATGAGTAAGATTGTGGCCACTGAAAAAATGGGACCTGAGAGGTGGGGAGTAAAGGCCAAGGGGTAGTTGCTTTCAGTTTGAGATTTGTAGTAAAATGCAACTATTTAGCCCATTATTTATTATGGGACTTGATTATTGTTTAAATATTTAAAAAGAAAAAGTAAAATGGAAACAATTTCAGATGCTTTTTCAAAGCTTAATTATGAAAGAGGATAGACAAGTGTGAAGCTGAAAGGACAGAGCGGTAAAAAATGTCTTTTTTAGTTTAGTTAGTTTATAATTTTAGTTCAAGATAGAAGATCTTACAGCACGATTTTCTTAGCATAAAAGTAACAGTGTATTAACCAGAGCTTCTACCCACAATATTAAGAGAAAATTGGATGATAAAGAGGGGAAATTGATCATTTGTAGGGGAAACGTTTTCTGTAAACAGAAAAGATTCAGTGTAGAAATTCTATTGGTCACATTAGTTGCTAAGTTTATTTTATTTTTTTAAAGATTTTATTTATTTATTTGACACAGAGAGAGAGACTGTGAGAGAGGGAACACAAGCAGGGGGAGTGGGAGAGGGAGAAGCAGGCTTCCCGCTGAGCAGGGAGCCTGATGCAGGGCTGGATCCCAGGACCCCAGGATCCTGACCCGAAGGCAGACGCTTAATGACTGAGTCACCCAGGCGCCCCAGTTGCTAAGTTTAAATAACATTCATTATTACTCAGAAAAATGTTATTCTAACAGACTAAAAACTTAATAAAACTGAACATCTTTTCCAGATTAAAAAATATATATATTCACCTAGTAACATTTATACTAGCAATAATAGATATAAGAAAATGAGGAAAATGCTAATTTCAACTGTTTATATGTATCTATATCTGTATTGACCTAATAAATATAATCTAGGAAGGCCCTAACCAGTAACAATATATGGCATGTGATATTATCAAACTGGGCAAAGCTGCTTCCAGACAAGCAGTTGCTCGTGCCATACTCCGGTGGTCAATGTTGGTTGCAGGGTAATTGTTTTTCTACACATGACCGCCACACAATCATATCTCAATGTCCATGCTGGCTAATGGGAACTAAATCCACTCCATCTTGTGTAGGAAAGAATGTTTACGATCCAGCTTAGATAATAGGAGTAACTCAATTTCTGAAATATGTATTTATTTTATTTTTCTCCTTTGAAGACTAAGTTTGGTTTCTTCTAGGCCATTTGCCAATCAGCAGAGTGAATCCTTGCCCTCCCTGGTTGTTAATCATCTGGAAGTAGCCCAAGGGCTTCTTTACTGTTTGGATTGAGTGCTTGACCATAAATGAATAGCAGCAATAATGGGAGATTGTGGGTGAATGAAACAAGTTATTAGTGAAGTAACAGACATCCTAGAAAATGGTATCGGGACACATTGGTAAGATATATCAAAAATTACATTACTTATAAGCTAAATTTTTGAATTTCAAATAGAGTGAAGGGTTAAACAAAATTAAAATTATAAAACAATGAGAAGATATGGGTGAATATTTAGATAGATGTATATAATGGAGCATGCTTTTTTAAGCATACAAAGAAATTATAAGTGAAAATATTGGTAGATTTGATGACACAAATATACGTTTTTAAATGCGTGCAGGAGAAATGACACAAGTCTAATTTTAAATATAAAAAGAAAAAATACATAAAATGTTAATATACGACATACACACACACACATATTCTTAACAAATTAGTATGGAAAAAATGAGCAACCAGTGCAATTAGTTTGAAAAAGAATAAGGAATGAAAAAATTCAGTTGAAAAAAAAATATATATATAGCTGTTCATACTTCAATTTAGCAAAATCCACTGAACCAATATAAAGACAGGAATTGGCAATACTGCTGAAGAGCTTTTAAAAAATCTATAAAAACATTGACCATTTAGATCATTAATATTTAGAGTGTTTAAGTTTAATATTTACAACCTTTTGACAAATAAACTAAAATAATTGATAACTGCTAAAAATCCTGATTTTAAAAACCATTTAAAGTCACAGGAAAATGTGAAAAACTATAAAAAGAGATAAATGAGTAGACATGATTATAATTTTGATCAACAGAATGAAAGTGTGTATGCCAAAATATTAGATAGAAATTGTTATTTCTAAAAGGTTAAAAATAATTTCATGTACTTATTTGCCTTTTCTTCTATTTTGTAATTTTTTATAGTTCATTTTTTAAATAATCACAGAAAAAGGATCAAGCACTGGATCCAGAAATGGTACCTTTGGCAAATGAAATTCCTTTGCAATACAAATTCCTTATAGGAATGGTAATTACAGGACATGATACATACTATACAAAATTAATAAATGTGCATCAAGTTTTGTGATTAATGTGCCGGGGCATTCCATGTGCACTTGAGACAAATGTGTATTCTGTTGCTGTTGGATGGAATCTTCTATATATGTTTGTCAAGTCAGTTGGTATTAAATATGGTTCGATTCTAATGTTTTCTTGTTAATCTGTCTGAATGATCTCTCCATTGCTGGCACTGAGGTATTAAACATTTTTCTACTACTCTCCTCACATTTGTTAGCATTTGCTCAATGTACTTAGATATTCCAGTGTTGGTTATGTACATTTTTACAATTATTATATCTTCCTTGAAGGTATGATTTTTAATTTTATTTATTTATTTGAGAGAGAGTGAGAGTGAGAGAGAGAGAGCACAAGTAGGGTGAAGGGCAGAGGGAAAGCACACTCTCTGCCGAGCAGGGAGCCCGATGTGGGGCTCAATCCTGAGACTCCATCCTGGAACTCTGGGATCATGACCTGAGCTGAAGGCATATGCTTAACTGACTGAGCCACCCAGGTGCCCCTGGATGCTTTTATACAATAAATTTCATGAATAAGTTGGTTTGTGAAACCTGTGTTCCAATTAGTAGTAAAGGAAAATCTTGAACAACTTTATTTTAATTTAATAAGACTAACCAACTAAGCATTGTCATACCTTATTACTAAGAAGTGCACTGGCACAACATTTCTTAAAAGAGACTCATAATACATAAGAGATACTATAACTTTGACCCAACAGTTCTATTAATCCTAAGTAAACAAATATATAAGCAAGCAAATTATTTACAACACCTTAATTGTAATTATATGAAAGTGATGTCAATATTTAGGATAAAAAGGGTGACTGGGTGGCTCAGTCAGTTAAGCGTCTGCCTTCGGCTCAGGTCATGATCTCAGGGTCCTAGGATCAAGTCCTGCATCGGGCTCCCTGCTCAGCGTGGAGTCTGCTTCTCCCTCTCTCTCTACCCCTGTCGCCCTGCTCATGCTTTCTCTCTCTTTCTTTCTTGCTCTAATAAAGAAATGAAATCCTTAAAAAATATTTAGGATAAAAAGCCAATATTAAGAAAATGGCCAAATAAATTATAGTACTTATAAAAAGGCCAGTTTTATTTTTTACTCAATACTTCATATACAAAATCTAATTTACAGGCACATGTGGGTTATGTCAAAATAAAAAGCCTCTGCACAACAGAGGAAAGGATCATCAAAACTGAAAGGTATTTGCAAATAGCATATCTGATAAAGGGTTTGTATCCAAAGTAGATAAAGAACTTATACAACTTCACACTCAAAAAACAAATAATCCAATTAAAAATGGGCAGAAGATGTGAACAGATATTTTTCCAAAGAAAACAGAGACGACCAACAGACACATGAAAAGATGCGCAACATCCTTCATCATCAGAGAAATGCAAAACCACAATGGGATACCGCCTCACATCTGTCAGAATGGCTAAAATCAAAAAGACAAGAAAAAGGAAGTGTTGGCAAAGACATGGAAAAAAAAAAACCTTCATGTACTGTTGGTGGGAATGCAAACTGGTACAGCCTCTGTGGAAAACAGTATGGGCTTTCCTCAAAAAATTAAAAATAGAGTTACCTACCCTGTGATCCAGTAATTCCACTACTGGGAATTTACCCAAAGAAGATGAAAATACTAGCCGAAAAGATAGATGCACCCCCATTATGATAGCATTACTTACAATAGCGAAATTATAGAAGCAGCCCAAGTATCCAACAACAAATGAATGGATAAAGATGAGATGGTATATATATATATATATATATATATATATATATATATATATATATACACAGTAGAGTATTAGTCAGCCATAAAAAGAATGAAATTTTGCCATTTGTAACAACATGGATGGAGCTAGTGAGTATAATGCTAAGCAAAATAAGTCAAAGAAAAATAGCCTATTCAGAGTACCCTTACCATGATGAGCACTGATTATTGTATAGAATTGTTGAATCACTACATTGTACACCTGAAATGAATATAACACTGTATAATATAACACTGTATATCAACTACACTGGAATTAAAATTTTAAAAATTGATAATTTTGGACACCTGGGTGGCTCAGTTGGTTAGGCATCAGACTCTTGGTTTCCGCTCAAGTCATGATTTCATGGTCTGCATTGAGCCCCATGTCAGGACTCCAGGCTCAGGGCAGGGTCTGCTTCAGATTCTTTGTCCCTCCCCCATTGCCCCTCCCTGCTCACATGCTCTCTCTCTCTCTCAAAAATAAATAAAATCTTAAAAAATAAAAAATGATAATTTACAGGCATGTGTGATTATGTTTAGTCCATTAACAAGACTAAAATATAAAGCTGCACATTCTTTTGTTCCCTACTGACCAAAATAATATTTTCCTAAAGCAAGAAAAGCCCATTCTGATTTCTTCATTGCCAAGCATACTTGATGAAATTTTCCTCTTTTGTGTACCTCATTTAATCAGACAGATTAACAAGAAAACATTAGAATCGAACCATATGTAATACCAACTGACTTGGCATATATAGAAGATTCCACCCAACAGCAACAGAATACACATTTTGCTCAAGCGCACACGGAATGCCCCAGCACACTAACCACAACAAATTACCAGCACTTGTTTTTCCCAAGTGCCATCAGATTTTACTTTGGCTGCCTGATACCCTACACAGAACAGCAAAAATGTTGGGCGATGCATTATCAATTTCCTGGGCTTCAGGGATTGATGGACACAAACATGTAAATGCCATGGTGAAATAATCGGTAATTGTCTTGCTAATGCTTTTAGAGAAACAAGTGCAATCATGCTGACAGTCTGTAGTGCTGATAGAGAATTACAGAATCAATCTTCTTGTCTGGGAAACCACTCTTCGAAGTTCCTTTGCACACTCCAGGAACTTACACTCTCAGCAGGAATGCCATTAACAGTCTGGAAATGTTTCAGTTTTTCTAATTCTTTCTTGGTACATTCATTCAAAGCTGAATGAAAGTTTTGCTCTTTTTCTCTTTGCTTTTCAAGAACTAATCCCTCTCTCACCTCACCAGTGATGATGTTTTTTCTTTCTAAAAGACAGCTCACAATGTCACTGCTTGAGGCACAGCTCAGCTCATTGGCTTGGCTTTATGTCATGGAGTATGTATGCCTAGCCAAGGTAAAGCTACTGGAGATTGTGCATCGTCAGGAATTTTGAACATGCACTCCCCCAAACTGAATAGTTCCAGTTTTCTTGTTGTTGCTGTTGTTCCTCAGTGATCTAGTATTAATCTTACATATATGGGTAATTTCTTCCTGAAACACTATTACAGTATGGGTCTTTCACCACCCAAAGTCCAGACAAATTGAGACATAATTTCCAAATAAATTTACTATAAAGCTAAGACCATAATCATAGAAAATAATGGGAATAAAATTTTCTACTTAGCTGAATTTTTAAGCTTTAAGCAGCAATACTAAACCCCAAGCAAGCAAATGTGAGACTTCAAAGCAACAGAGAAGCACTATACTTCAGGGAAAATGAATGTATTTCAAATTTTTAGTTTTACATACATGTATATTTGTAAATAGTTTCATTTCCAGTTTTACAGATTTTATGCTGGGTTACCTTGTGAAAGTCTCCTCTAAATTTCTTTTTCTTTAAAATGAGTGAAAAAGCTGCATATTCTACCTCAAAAAATTGTTACAGCCCCCCAAAATAAACCTTCCTGGTGCTGAATATGCACACAATGAAAATATAGTAGAAAGTCATGGAAATATTTTGTACTATTTTGTCATTATTAAAAGTATTGCAAAAAAAACAGGTTGTTTTACCTCCTGTCTTAAACAGTTCTTAATCATAAACTTTTAATGATCCAAGATCAACGATGTATCACTTTACCATTTGTGAAATTTTTGATGTTCTTATTAACATTTTGGTGACCACTTGCCTTTATAGTAAAGACTGTTTAGTTTTGTTTTTCCAATTTCTACCCTCTGTTCTTGCTATACTTTCTTGGCGTTCACATTTTATTACTGCCAATCTGCTTTCTATGACATTTATTTTCCCCCTTTTACTATACTATGAATTTTGGAAAAAAAAAAAAACAGAAAACAAAACAAAAACCCGACTACACTGGTTAAATATACAGAAAAGAGAAAGTGGTTTTTCAAATGACTGCACTAAAGCCGTATATCCCTTTAAAAAAAAAAGGGTGATACACACACTGTTATTTTGGGGTCTCAAAACCACTTCTGCCCCCAATCTTCCTACCTGGTTTATGTATACCTAATGTTAACTTATAGCTGATATACTATTAAAATTGAGATAAACATGGCAATTCATAAGAATAAAAAGTAACAGAATACTGAAGAGTCATATAGCCATAGATACTTCTGAAGTTCTTTTAAAAATCATCTATTGAAAGAAAAAGCTTTATTTTTGTTTCTGAGATTAGCTTGATCATTTAAAATATGATAAAATGTATTATTTCATGGAAGTTTAAGCATCTTCTTCAGCCATTCCTTCATATTAAGACCAGTGGAACATTTTAATTGTAAGTGCTCATTCAAATTAACTAGAAAATAGAGTCAACACTTCTGATTTTGGAGGTCTTTTTTAAACTATAGCTATCAAGACTTGATAATACTTTAGATCTTTATTATTTTATTTGCCTCACTTATCTCAATCATATATCACTTGTTAAATCTTAATTTGTTTTGAAATTTTTGTTTTGAGAGAATTGTAGATTCACATGAAGTTTTAAGAAATATAGAGAGATCCGGTATATCCTTCATCCAGTTTCTTCCAGTAGTAACATCTTACCTAATAAAATATACCAGAAAATTGTCATTGGTACAATTTACCAGCCTTATGATTTCACCCGTTTAACATGCACTGATATGTGTGTGTGTGTGAGACAGTGAATGATCTTTGACTTGTCACAATTAGTGTGTTTCATGGCCGTTTATTCATAGGTATCATTTTAGTGGCTTTTCACTCTTGGTTTCAAAAGCAAATAACTTTGGAGTGCTAAAATATATATTAATGTTGTTTTGTTAACTAACGTAAAGTCTTGGTATTGAGGTTATGTGGCGTTCTTCCTGATCAACTGAAAAATATCCTTACCCAAATTCAGCTACACCAGGGAGTTAGCAGAACTCCCTCCAATTATGTTCTTCTAGGCATTCTATGATCTGATTAGGAGGGCTATCTCACTAGAGAATAGTTAGAAAATAGGTTTGGGATAAGTCAGTGTCATAGATTATTCTATTAGTAAATTTTGAGAGTAATAGTATTTTTTATCAAATTGAGTAAAATAACATACAATTAGCTAATTTCCAAATAGAGTATTTTCAGATTTTGTTAGTTGCAATATAACAGCTGTAATTGAAATTAAAATACAAGGAAAGTCTACTCAAATAGATATGATGCCTAGAAATACATGCGATTTACTTGCTAGAAGTTAACGTAGGATATTTTCAATGAATTGCTTTAAACAAATTTGTGCTTATAGATTAACCCACTGTGTTTATTATAACACTTTATCTTTACTTTTTACTGGGGAATTATATATTTTGACATAATAAAAGTACTTAGAAGGCATGCAATAAATTCTTATATTGAATTCTTCCAAAAATATCAAGTTAGAAAACAAAAGACAGTCCAAAACTCATTTTTCAAAGATCAATACAAACATGATACCAAATCTGACAAGGGTATTCTGAAAACTACAGGTCAGTGTTATTCATGAGCATAGCTGCAAAACTGCTAAATGAAATCAGCAAACCAAACCAATATTAAATAAACTGGACCACATTGTATTAATTTCAGTGCAAAAAAACAAAAGCAGCCTTGGCCACCCAGGAGGGGGCCTGACACTGTCATCTAGGACTTGCTATTGTTAAAACTTATCTTGGTGGGCGCCTGGGTGTCTCAGTTGGTTAAGTGACTGCCTTCGGCTCAGGTCATGATCCTGGAGTCCCGGGATCGAGTCCCGCATCGGGCTCCCTGCTTGGCGGGGAGTCTGCTTCTCCCTCTGACCCTCTTCCCTCTCGTGCTCTCTATCTCTCATTCTCTCTTTCTCAAATAAATAAATAAAATTAAAAAAAAAACTTATCTTGGTAATCATAACCCAGATTTCTATTTTCGCCTATTTAAAAAAAAATCATTTTGTAGCATACCAGTATCAGACAGGCCACTGTGTTTAAAAAAAAAAAAATCATCCCATTACCATATCTAGCACATATTAATCTCCAATCTCATCAAGTTGTATATGTTAAATACACATACACACACACGCACACTCAGCTTTTTTATGTCAATCATAACTCAATTACGTGGCTTAAAAACAAACAAAACATTGCTCACACCATAGAATAGCCAAGTATTCCCTGAGATTGGTTAATGTGAGTTACTGCCATTCCATTACCAGTGACAGAAACAAAACAAGGCTAAATCTTTCACTTTATGGACAGGATGAATTAAAATACCCAATTATAAAACTGCCCCCTTGTGATGAAAGCACTGAGTAGAGAACAAAGTCCCGCTTTCTTGAGTCCTCCTGAAAATCACCTAACCCATCCAAATCCTATGCATTCTGACAGCCCCGTGCTGAGACACGCTGGGATTCTCTAAGGTGTGTGTTCTCCCTTGCTGTAATAATCAACAAACACAAATTGTTGACATATAGATGTCTTTGTGGTGGTCCTTGGATTGAGGCCATTGACATCAGAAAGGCAAAGATGATTTCATATCCAAAAATCAACCACTGCAAATCTAATACATAATGTTAAGAAAAATTATATGATAATCTCAAAACATGAAGAATTTGATTAAATTCAACATCCATTCATGAACTTTTTAAAGAATTAGTAAGGTATATTTAAATTTCTTTAATAAATATACTTTTTTTAAAAGTAAGGAAAGGCAAAAAATTTGATAAAGTTCACATACAAAGAAAATTTAAAAACCTATAGTAAACATACATAATAATGAAATGCTGAAAGTTTTTTCTCTGGGATCAAGGTTCAAGTAAGGGATGACCACAATGATCCCTTTTAGTACATATAGCACTGAAGGCCCTATACAATGAGATACGCAAGAAATAAAGAAAGGATTTTAAGGAAATACTCTGACAGATGACATGATCGTGTAAGTGCTATAGACAAAAATCAACTATATTTTTATACATATGCGCAACACCATTTTTGAAAAGATACCACTTAAGATAGTGTAGAAGTACCCACAAACACTAACAAAAGATGTACAAAATTTCTATGTGTTATAATACAAAATTGTAAGAAAGTAAAGCCTCAGAAAGAATTATATACCTTGATATATTAGATTGGTTTAATGTCAGTTCTCTCCAAATTTAGACTGATTTTTAGATTTGATGCTATAGATTATTTTTTTCCAGAAATGTCAATCTAGTTCTAGGATTTATAAGGAAACAACAAAATACCAAGAATAGCTAAGACATTGTTGAAGAAAATTTTAAAAAGAACATATAGCAGCTTTATTTTAATTATAGTAATTAAGGTAGTGTGCTATTGGCCCAAGGATAGGCAAACAGATACATGACAGAGATAGAGAGGCAAGAAATTGACCAATTCCTGTTTAACCATTTGAGTTATGAGGAATTTAGCACCACAAAGAAGTGGAGAAAGCAAGATCTTTTGAATATCAGTTTTGAGACCATTTCATATAGAAAGAGGAAAATTATATTAATACTTATTTCACACTACATACAAATATCAGTTTCAGGCCTATTGTTGATAAAATGCTGAGAAGAAAAACAACAAATCTTTTATGAACACATCATCATTAACTTGCATTGGGTAAATATATCTGGGGATACAAATATGGTAACCATAAAAGACTGATAAATTACACTATATCAAAATGAATAACTTTTATTCATTAACTGTCTCTGGTAAAGAGTGAAAAGAAAGTTGCTAAGTGGAAGCTGAAAATGCATTAAGAACAGATATTCACATCTAAACTAGGTAACTATAACCTAGTAACATAAAAGATAGGAAACCCTAAAGAAAACAGATTTGAAGAGGCACTTCATAAAAGATATCCATATAGCCAAAAACACATGAAGAGGTGATGAATAGATCTGAGGAAATCAAAATTAAAACCACGGTAAGATACCACTACACATTATACAAATATTTAGTCCAGAATGTCTACAGTTAACACAGCTGAGTACCAAGTGTTAGTGAAGATATCAATCAACAGAAATTCTCATATACAGGAGACAGTTAAAAATATAAATTGGTTCAACCATTTTAAGAAATGGTTTGCTGTTAATCCATGACACAGGAATTCCATGTCTGGGGTATTTCTAACAAAATGCATACACGTGACCAAAAAAAGTGTACAAGTTCATTAAAGAATTTCCCATAATCACACCCAACTGGCAACATCCTAAATGCCCATCAACAGAGTGAGCTGTCATATATTTATACAATGAAAAATTCCCCAGCAATGAAAATGATTTAACTATAGCTACATACAAGAACATGAACCATACTCACAAATATAATATTGATTGAAAAAAATCTAGTCACAAAAACACTGTATCATTCAAATAAACTTCAACTGTTACAACTGAACTATAATCTTAGGAGATGGACCAAAGAAAATAGCCCATAGTCAGAGAAGAAAAAAGACTTACAATGAACACTGGGCTGGTGTGTTGAAAGACTACTCTGATGATGCTCCTGTCAAATAGTAAACAGTTTTGTGTCACAAAAGCGGTTACAAAGTTGAGATCTTTCCTGTTGATATTGAGCTCCAAAGACTGTCTTTCCATTCTACTTCTTAGGAATGAGGAGAGGAGATCAGTTTACTGAACAGGGCAAATTAAACTCAAGGCTTATTTTAATTGAATAGGCTAATGAGAAATGTGATATTCCCTGTTAACCTCTGTTACTTCTTAGGGAAAAGACGCTTAGGGTGTGCAGGTGTCTTTGCTACTTCTCTCTACTTCTAAGTGGTTCCTGATTCCATTTTTATTACTTTAAAGCAAGCTTGCAGATAGTCTTGAACACAATATTTGTTTATCCCCAAAGAATATATTTATAATAAAATCATTGCAGAGGAGAAAAAAATGTGGGTGATGCAAAGGTAAATGCTTATCTTGTGACAGAACTCTCAGCTTCGTATATATCATTTATATGAATGTAAAAAATCTATCCTGCTGAATCTGTGCTAGTAAAACAGACAAGTTAGCTTTTTGCCATGCCCCTTCTCTTTTGTCTCTCCCTTTTCAAAATACTTCATGAATGTGTGTATTTTTTTTCAAGGACTTTAAATAAAATTGCAAAATACAAACAAGAAAAAAGCTTTTGGAACTCAGTGTTTTTTGTTCACAAAAGAAAGACAATAAAGGAAAAGTCTGAAGCTAATCAGTTGGAGACCACAGGAGTAAAGGTGGGAGTCTAGGGGAAGAGGAAAAGGATTTATGTGTTTGCAATCTTTTTAGGACCAAACCAAGTTTAGATGGATAATCAGATACGATTTAATGGAATTTAAATGCAATTAATAAAGTTGGTATCAAAATAGTTAAACTTCTCAGTATTATCTTATCTAGATACCTATAGTGAGGATTATTTCACTTGTTCTGAATCAATGGAAAAGAATTTCATATGTACTGGGCATGCTTTGTCAAATTTATAGTATGTTACTGAAATTATTAGCACAGTCACTCTGTTTACCTTAGAACACACCATCATTGTTTGCTTCATCTTATCTAGTGATTATAGTTTATCTTTTTCACCTGGTAGGAAATCAGTCTAATCATGAATATAAATTTTAACTTGATTTTTTAATGCAGAACAATTACAGTAACATATATGAAGGCATGACCTGGGCTGAAGGCAGACGCTTAACTGCTGAGCCACCCAGGTGCCCCCACATTTATTATTCTTAAACAGAATTCTAAACCAATAGTGTGTGATTAAACAGCATATATAATTACTAATAATTTTAGCTTGCAAAAATAAACATTTTAGGTAAAGAATTAATATAAGATGGAAATAAAATCAAACTTATCTTTGTATAGGTGCTTTTAAAAATCTGGGACGCCTGGGTGGCTCAGTTGGTTAAGCACCTGACTCGGTTTCAGCTCAGGTCATGATCTTGGGGTCTTGAGATCGAGCCCCACATGGGGCCCTGGGCTCAGCACAGAGTCTGCTTGTCCTTCTCACTCTGCTCTTCCCTCTTCCCCCCTCTCTCTCTCATAAATGAATAAAATCTTTAAAAAAAAACCTTTCCCCAGGTTTAGTGTTAGAGTTCACAAATAAAATTGTATATATATATATATATATAAAGTATACAATGTAATGATTTAATATATATACATTGTGATAGATACATTATATAGATAATCATTTCACATTTATCACCATATAGTTACTGTGTGCAGTGAGAATATTTAAATTTATTCTCTTACCAAACTTTATACAATTTGGTATTTTAAACTATAGTCACCATACTGTACATTAGCTCCCCAGAACTTATTCATCTTATAATGGAAGGCTTATATCCTTTGACAAGCATTTCCTTATTTCCCTATCTCCCAGTCTAGGTAACAGCTATTCTACGCATATCTGCTTCTATGAGTTAGACATTTTTTTTCCAGATCCCATGTGTAAGTGAGATCACACAGCATTTGTTTTCCTCAGTCTGGCGTATTTCATGTAACATCATGCCTTCTCAATTCTTATCCCCTACTCCCTATTGTCTCTACGAGTATTTTCACTTCAAACATTTCATTAAAATATTCATCTGGTTTCAAATCTTTTGAATTGATACAACCTACATTTTTTCAAATTTTAAGAAAATCAATGTCCATCACATAAGTTGAACATTCTATTAACTGAGATACAACAGCAAATTTGTTTTGTGTCTGGAAAAATTACTTTCATGTACTTGAGATCCACAGGAAAATACAGGTTGGTCCCTCATCTCCTGGACAAAAGAGGATGACTGAAAATGTTGTTCATTTGTTCCAGAGTTTACACTGCATTTTGCTGTGATCTCTTTGAGAACATTATTTTTATTCTCATGGTTAACCCTGTTACCATGTGGTTGAGTCCTAGTACTCAGGGGCATTAAGATTTCCTATTTCACATAAAAAAATTTCCCTATCACACATAAAAGAGTACAAACGCTTTAATATTCATGATGTATCCCCATGATGAAAAGAGACATTTTAAAAATTGTTTTATATTATTTCAGTATTTTTCCTTCCTTTGGAGCAATATGTCAGTGAATAATTTTGGTCAATATGTAATCAGTCATTAGCAAGTATTTTAACTTTTATTTAGGAAAGTTGAAACTTTTAGAAGATATGCATTCAAAAACACCATATTTAAAGGCATTAAACAAAATAAATACTTCCATTCACTAGAAAAAAAATGTATTAGCACTATTCTTGGTGAAAAGAAAGTCAAAGATAAGGCTGAAATAGAAGGTATTTTAGTTTTCTTTAGTACAATAAAATGTATTTGTACTTTAACCTATATTTTCAAAATGAGAAGAATATACTTTCACTGCATGATGGCATTCTAGCTTTTAGAACAATTCCAGATTTCCTTGTATCAGAAGATGATTCAAGCCTCCACTAATTCTCCTAAGTCAGGACTGCATGAATTCAAGCTACAAAATTACATAATGTTGCTACTGGTTTTTATATTGGAACAAAAATTCTGATGAGTATTATAGCTGTTTTTTGAGAAAATATTGAAGTGACATTCTTGAAAAGATGTTTGAGGGAGTTAAGTCTAAGTTATTAACAGCTTTAGATCTTTCCTCATTCCTTCTCTATTTGATTTGTCTTCATCTGTTTCTATGCATCTCCTGTAATTTTTGCTTATTAAAAGCTGTCACCATATAATTTTATATACAGAATTCATAAATGCATTATCATAACTTTAAACTGAAGTCTGTAACATTATAAAATGCCTTTATTTATTTCTCAGTTAAGATAGTATCCTTTCTTCCTTTTTCTGGCATTAAAGGTCGTTTGGTGGCAGGATAAGGACTTCAGTAGTTTTACTCCCCAGGACTTGATACCATGAGTAGTTACTTTTTCATCTGTGAGGAACCAAGACCCTACTTCTTGCTTTTCTTTCAAACACACTCCAGTGATCCAATAACATTTCCTTCGGCAGAGTTCTATTTTTCAGCGAGGCTTGTCAAATACTTTGCGGAAGAAATGTTCAGTTTCCTGAGAGTAATTGAAAACTTCAAGGCACGTGTTTTCAGATATAGAAGGAGTCATCCTCTGCATCTACAGCAGGCAGAAGGTATAATTCATTACACTGGGGTGTTTGCAGGCTTGTTTCCTACAGCTGACCTTTTCTAGTTACTTACTTTTCTTTGAGGCATATCTGAAATATAATAAACACATTTATTTCAGTCTTTGCTTTTACAGAAAGTCTTAAAACAATGCTGGGTATATATGCCTCAAAAAATAGATGATTTATGAAAAAAACCATACAAGTGTCATCCAACAATTTAAGCTAATAGATCTTTCAGTTAGTAACTAAGTTTAATACCGAAGGCACAAAGTTCAAGAATTTTGTATAAAGGCCAAAGCTTACAAACATTCTCCAAGAAAAAAATCTAGTCTTTTAATGTACATTTCTTGCATAAATTGACCAGTTCTTTCATTCCTTCAGAAACCTAAGTACTTAACTGTAAGCATAAGCCCCTCTCCTGTTTGCTCTCACTTATCTTTTAATATAAATCTCCTGATAAATATTTTTATTTAAATATGGTGCCTTTCTGGAACATCATATAAAAAATATGAGTCAGGAGGAGGAGTTAAGATAGCAGAATAGTAGAGGACCCTAAACTTGTCTTATCCTGGGGACACAGCTAGATAATTACTGAATCATTCTGAACACCCAAGAAATCAATCTATGGTCTGAGAAAACAGAACTGCAAGTATACAAGTAGAAAATCGACACCTTTTGGAAGGTAGGATGTATGGAGAGTTGATTTGAGGGCGATATAACTATGGGTACCGTGGTGGGGAAGGAGCCCTGCTTATGAGACTATCTCAAAGTATTATAAGCAGCACAGCACAAAATCTGAGATTTTAGAAGTCCACCACACCCAAGGTTGTGCCTGGCTTAGAAGTGCTCAGGTGGGGAAGTGGGGCAGAGACCCATGAGTGGACAGGGTGGTCTGAGGATGCCCTGGGTTGCAAAAACAAACAAACAAAAACCAGGTGATGCCAACCTGCTACACTGTTCCCAAGCACAGGAGCAGGGACTCTGGCTGAGGGCAGAAGCCGGGTGGTGGCTCTCCACTCCACCTAGCCATTCAACTCTGAACCATTGTGCGGTCATGCCACCACTTTCCTGCCTCGGGCCAGCAACTGGCAAAAGTATGGCAAGAACCCCCTCAGAGGTTCAGCACTGGTCCTGCACCACAGGATTCTCTAAAATTTGGAGTTTTGAAACCCAGTCCTGCACCTGAGATAAACAGTTTGGACACAGGCAGCATGAAGGCAGGGATCTGACAGGAGCCAGAGACAAAAGAGAGGTAACTGATTGCTCTTCTGTGAGGGCTTCCTGAAGCGGGGGGCGGGGGTGCTCAAACGCTCAGCGCTGGGCCTAGAAAGCAGGGCACCACCATTTTCATCTGATCCATCAGAGCTGAAAAAGTCTTTAGGAAGCAAAACAGTGCCACTTAATGGGGGCTGAAGCCACTTACAGCAAGCCCCACACCCTGTGCCCAGGAGGCTCACCTCCACTAGGGCAAGTCTACCTGAGGATCAGTGCAACAGACCCCTCCCCCCAGAAGACCACAAACATCTCCTATGCATCATGTCTACTGATCAGAGTGTTGAAAAGCTTTAGCTCTAGGGGAAATAGGATCTAGTTTCCTTTTTACTTTTACTTATTTTTAAGATTTTATTTATTTATTTGACAGAGAGAGACACAGCGAGAGAGGGAACACAAGCAGGGGGAGTGGGAGAGGGAGAAGCAGGCTTCCTGCCAAGCAGGGAGCCCGATGCGGGGCTTGATCCCAGGACCCTGGGACCATGACCCGAGCCGAAGGCAGATGCTTGACTGAGCCACCCAGGCACCCCTACTTTTTATTTTTTAATTCTTTTTTATTAACTTTTAAAAATTTTTATTATTTTCTTAATTTTTATTTTTATATATATTTATATATTTTTATGTATTATTTTTAGATCTAGCTTCTTTTAATAGGCAGACCAAAACACACCCATACTCTAGTTTTTGTTGTTGTTGTTTTTTCTTTTCTTTTCTGGACAAAATTACAAGACAGAGAAATTCACTCCAGAATAAACAACAAGAAGTAGAATTCATGGCCAGGGATTTAATCAAAATGGATGTAAGTAAGAGGTCTGGACTAGAATTTAAAACAACAATTATAAGGATATTAACTGGGCTCGAAAAAAGCATGGGAGACCCTAGAAAATCCCTTATTGCAAAGATAAAAGAACTAAAATCTAGTCAGTGTGAAACTAAAAATTCTATAACCAAGATGCAAACACAAATTTAGGCCATAAAACAAGGATGGATGAAACAGAGAAATGAACCAGTGATATAGAAGATAAAAATTATGGGAAATAATGAAGCTGAAAAGAAGAGCAAAAGAAAGGAAATGGATCAAAAGTAGACTTAGGGAACTCAGTGTTATTAATATGTAATAACATTCATATCATAGGAGTCCCAGAAGATAGAGAGAAAAAGGGGCAGATTATTCAAGCAAATTATAGCAGAAAACTTCCCTGATCTAGGGAAGGACACAGACATCAAAATCCAAGAAGCACAGAGAACTCCCATTAAATCAAGCAAAAGCTGGCTATCACCAAGCCATACTATAGTCAAATTCACAAAATACACAGACAAGGAAAGACTCCTGAAAGCAGCAAGGGAAAAATCTTCTTAACCTACAAGGGAAGACAGATCAGGTTTGCAGCAGGTCTGTCCACAGAAAATTGGAAGGCCAGAAGAGAGTGGCAAGATGTATTCAATATGCTGAATGGGAAGAATATGTAGCCAAGAATACTTTATCCAACAGGCTGTCATTCAGAGTAGAAGGAAAAATAAAGAGTTTTCCAGACAAACAAAAACTAAAGGAGTTCATGACCACTAAACCAGCCCTGCAAAATATATTTAGGGGGACTATGAGTGGGGAAAAAGAAAACCAAAAGCAATGAAGACTAGAAAGGAACAAAGAACATCACCAGAAACACCGACTCTACAGGGAAAACAATGACACTAAATTCGTAACTTTCAATAATCATTCTGAATGTAAATGTACTAAATACTCCAATCCAAAGACATAGGGTATCAGAATGGATAAAACAAAACAAAAAAACAAAAAAAACAAAAACAAAAACACAAGATCCATTTATATGCTGCCTACAAGAGATTCATGTCAGACCTACAGACACCTTCAGATTGAAAGTGAGAGAATAGAGAACCATCTATCACACTTACCACACTAATGGACATCAAAAGAAAACCAGAGTAGCCATACTTATATCAGACAAACCAGATTTTTAAAACAAAGACTGTAACAAGACATGAAGAAGGGCATTATATCATAATTAAAGGGTCTATTCCTCAGGAAGATCTAACATTGTTAATATTTATGCCTCCAACTTGGAAGCACCCAAATATATCAATTAAAAATTAACATAAAGAAACTCATAATAATGATACAGTAATAGGTGATTTTAACACTTAGAGCAATAGACAAATCATCTAAGCAGAAAATCAGCAAGGAAACAATGGCTTCAAATGACACACTGAACCAGATAGACTTAACAGATATATTCAGAACATTTCATCCTATAGCAGCAGAATCCATAATCTTTTCTAGGGCACATGGAACATTCTCCAGAGTAGATAACGTACTGGGTCACAAATCAGCCCTCAAAAAGTACAAAAAGATTGAGATTATACCATGTATATTTTCAAACCACAATGCTATGAAACTTGAAGTCAACCACTAGAAAAAATTTGGAAAGACCACAAATACCTGGAGGTTAAAGAACATCCTACTAAGAATGAAAGGAATTTAAAGAAGAAATAAAAAAGTACATGGAAGCAAATGCAAATGAAAACATGATAGTCTAAAATCTTTGGGATACAGCAAAAGCAGTTCTAACAGGGAAGTATATTGCAATATAGGCCTACCTCAAGAACCAAAAAAAGTCCCAAATACACATTCTAACGTTACACCTAAAGGAGCTAGAAAAGGAACAGCAAATAAAGCCTAATGCTGGCAGAGAAAAGGAAATAATAACAATTAGAGCAGAAATAAACGATAGAGAAACAAATAGACAGTAGAACCAATTAATGAAACAAAGACCTGATTCTTCGAAAGAATTAATGAAATTGATAAACCCCTAGCCAGACTTATCAGAAAGGAAAGAGAAAGGACCCAAATAGACAAAATTATGAATGAAAGAGGAGAGATCACACCACAGAAATGCAATATGAGAATACTATGAAAAATTAAATGCCAAAAATTGGACAATCTGGAAGAAATGGACAAATTCCTAGAAACTTAAAAACGACCAAACTTACAAACTGAAACAGGAAGAAATAGAAAATTTGAACAGACCCATAATCAGCAAATAAATTGAAACAGTAATCAAAAATCTCCCATCAAAAGTCCTGGATCAAATGGATTCCCTGGGGAATTCTACCAGACATCCATCCATCCATCCATCCATCCATCCATCCATTTTGTATTTAAAGACTTATTTATTTATTAGAGAGAGAGAGGGAGAGGAGAAGGGGGGAGAGAGAAAGAGGACAAGCAAGGGGGAGGAACAGAGGGAGAGGGAGAAGCAGACTCCCTGCCGAGCAGAAAGCCTGATGTGGAGCTTGATCCCAGGACCACAAGATCATGACCTGAACCAAAGACAGACACTTAACTGACTGAGCCACCCAGGCACCCCTCTATCAAAGATTTAAAGAAGTGTTAATACCCATTCTTCTCAAACCATTCCAAAAAAATAGAAACAGAAGGAAAACTTCCAACCACATTCTACAAGGACAACATTACTTGATTCCAAAACCAGATAAAGACCCCACTAAAAAAGTGAATTACAGACCAATATCCCTGATGAACATGGATGCAAAAATTCTCAATAAAATTAGATTGAATTCAACAGTACATTAAAAGAATTATTCACCATGATCAAGTGAGATTTATTCCTTGGCTGCAGGGGTGGTTTAATATTTGCAAATTAAGCAACATGTTACACCACATTATTAAAGGAAAGGAAAAGAGCCATATCATCCTATCAATAAATTCAGAAAAAGTATTTGACAAAATATATCATCCATTCTTGATAAAAACCCTCAAAAAAGTGGGGATAGATGGAACATACTTCAACATTATAAAGGCCATATCTCAACATCATGAAAGACCCACAGCTAATATCATCCTCAATGGGGAAAAACTGAAAGGCATTCCCATTCCCCTATGGTCAGGAAGAAGACAAGGATGTCCACCCTCACCACCACTATTTAACATAGTACTGGAAGTCTTAGCCTCAGCAATCAGACAATACAAAGAAATAAAAGGCACCCAAATTGGCAAGGAAGAAGTCAAATATTCACTATTTGCAAATGACATAACATTCTATGTAGAAAACTTAAAAGACTCCACCAAATAATTGCTAGAATACACGCATTCAGCAAAGTCACATGATACAACATCAATGTACAGAAATCTGTTGCATTTTATACGTCAATAACAAAGCAGCAGAAAAAGAAATCAAGGAATCAACCCATTTGCAATTGCACCAAAACCAATAAGATACCTAGAAATAAACTTAACTAAAGAGGTAAAAGATCTATACTCTGAAAACTACAGAAAATTATGAAATTGAAATTGAAGAGGACACAAATGGAAAACAATCCATGCTCACGGATTGGAAGAACACTGTTAAGATATCTACAGAAAGGCAAAGCAATTGAAAATGTCTATAGCAATGCAATCTACACATTTAATGCAATCCCTATCAAAATACCTCCAGCATATTTCACAGAGCTAGAACAAATAATCCTACAATTTGTATGGAACCAAAAGAGACCCCAAATAGCCAAAGCAATCCTGAAAAAGAATTACAAAGCTGGAGGCATCATGATTCTGGATTTCAAGCTATATTACAAAGCTGTAGTCATCAAGACAGTATGTTACTGGTACAAAAACAGACACATAGATCAATGGAACAGAATACAGAACCCAGAAATGGACCCTGAACTCTATGGTCAACTAATGTTTGACAAAGCAGGAAAGAACACCCAATGGAAAGAAGAGAGTCTCTTCAACAAATGCTGTTGGGAAAACTGGACAGCAACATGCAAAATAATGAAAATGGGCCACTTTCTTACACCATCCACAAAAATAAATTCAAAGTAGATGAAAGACCTAAATGTGAGACAGGAAACCATCAAAATCATAGAGAAGAACACAGGCAGTAACCTCTTTGACCCTGGCTATAGAAACTTCTTACTTGACATGTCTTCAGAGGCAAGGGAAACAAAAGCAAAAATGAACAATTGGGGCCTCCTCAAGATAAAAACCTTCTGCACAGTGAAGGAAATGATCAACAAAACTAAGAGGCAACCTACAGAATGGGAGAATATATTTGCAAATGACATATCTGATAAAGGGTTAGTGTCCAAAATATATAAAGAACTTATCAAACTCAACACCCATGAAACAAATAATCCGGTCAAGAAATGGGCAGAAGACATGAATAGATATTTTTCCAAAGAAGACATCCAGATGGCTAACAGACACATGAAAAATGCTCAATATCTCTCATCATCAGGAAAATACAAATCAAAACCAGGATGAGATACCATCTCACACCTGTCAGAATGGCTAAAATCAACAAGAAACAACAGGTGTTGGCGAGGATGTAGAGAAAGGGGAACCCTCTTGCACTGTTGCTGGGAATGCAAATGGGTGCAGCCACTCTGGAGAACTGTATAGAGGTTCCTCAAAAAGCTAAAAATAGAAATACCCTACAATCCAGCATTTGCACTACTAGGGATTTACCCAAGGATACAAAAAGACTGATTTGAAGGGGTACAAGCATCCCAATGTTTAAAAGCAGCATTATTGACAACAGCCAAACTATGGAGAGAGCCCAAATGTCCATCGACTGATGAATGGTTAAAGTGAAATAAGTCAGAGAAAGAAAATGATCTCACTCATACATGGACTTTAAGAAACAAAACAGATGAACATATGGGAAGGGGACAAAGAAAAAGAGGAGAGAGGGAAACAAAGCATAAGTTGCTTTTAATGATAGAGAATAAACTGAGGGTTGATGAAGGGAGGTAGATGAGGGATGGGTTAGATGGGTGATGGGTATTAAAGAGGGCACTTGTGATGAGCAGTGGGTGCTGTATGTAAGTGATAAATCACTGAATTCTACTCCTGAAACCAATATTGCCCTGTATGTTAATAAAATTCAAATAAAAATTAAAAAATAAAATTGGAATCAAGAAGAATCAATATATTGTAGGTGACACTATGCCATAGACCCAAATTAAACCTTATAGCCAAGACATTTCACAATAAAATAAAATACATAAATGAGTCAGGTATTAACTTTATAAAACTAAAACGGACCACTCAAATGTATTTAATATTTTAAAAATATCCATATCTCAACCCTACATATTCATGTGTGTGTGTGTATATATGTACATATATATATATATACATACATGTGTATGTATATGTACATACATATACATACACATAACTCATAACTAGCATTCTTTTATATTTAATTTTTGGGGAACTACTGTGAATATTTTCATTTTTCTGCATGGTCAGGGTTTTCTGACCACAGATAGTTGGTTCTCAGTTAAAGGATGACCGAAGAGTAACCCTGAGAGAGGAACTTCAGGATAGATGCTAAGAGGCCTTTCTTTTTCTCTTCCAGAGGTACTTCTTTACATAGGAAAGGGTTCTAAAATTTGGCTCTGGAACTACTCCTCCCCAAAGAGAGTCTGAGGCTCTTTTAGTGTTAACCTACTGACAGTATACTAGAGGTGTGTGGTTGTAGGGAAGAGTGTACGTAAGGTGTAGGTAAGAGTGTTCTGTAAGTTTTCGGTAAATCTCAGATGGCCTCATTCAATGGGCCTGTAATCTTAGGGATGTCACATTTACATATATTTCTTCAGTAGTATGGTTGTTTTTCTCCCAGTCTCCTACTTCTTCCCTTGATATAGTGTCCTTAATCTACGTGTATCCTTGAAGCCTTCTCTCCTGTGGACTCTTTTCTTTTCTTTTGAAATGAGACAAGGCAGCTGGAAGGGAGGCTATAGCAGGACAAATTCCCTTCTCCCAGTTGGGATAAGGCTACAACACTAGAGTGTGTTATAGACAAAATTCAGTGTTTTATAAGGATTTATCTTCTCTTCCTGCCACAGCCATGAGTGATATTTCTTGGAGTTTTCACTATGAAAATATGGCAGGATTTCTAGATGTAAAGCCCATGAATATGAGGAGATTCCCTTAGACCTGAGGACCTATGAGTGTCTGACTCAACCTAGGTCTTTGATGGTTTTAAGAAAAATGGCTATTTTGAATTTTTCTAGCTTTTCTGGTTATAAGGATGCAAATGCTATCCTTCCAAGATTTTTACACATTAGTGCTGATGATCTCCTAGAGGAGCTTTTAGCACCAAATTTTAGGATAGAGGTTTCAGCAAGGACAGTGCTGATGCTAGCATCTCCTAGAGATCATGAAGCACAAATTCCAACCTATAGAAGACCTAGTTAATATTGGCTAATAATTTTTTTTAAGGATTTTATTTATTTGAGAGAGCGAGAATGAGAGAGCAAGAGAGCACATGAGAGGGGGGAGGGTCAGAGGAAGAAGCAGACTCCCTGCTGAGCAGGTAGCCCGATGTGGGACTCGATCCCGGGACTCCAGGATCATGACCTGAGCCGAAGGCAGTCACTTAACCAACTGAGCCACCCAGGCTCCCTATTGGCTAAAAAAATTAAGGCAATTGAAAAGAAAGGAAATTATGCAGATCAACATAAGATCTAGTTAATATACCTAGGCAGTGGGTAATCAAGAATGAAGGGGGGGAAATCGGAGGGGGAGACGAATCATGAGAGACGATGGACTCAGAAAAACAAACTGAGGGTTCTAGAGGGGAGGGGGGTGGGGGGATGGGTTAGCCTGGTGATGGGTATTAAAGAGGGCATGTTCTGCATGGAGCACTGGGTATTATGCACAAACAATGAATCATGGAACACTACATCAACAACTAATGATGTAATATATGGTGATTAACATAACAATAAAAAATTTAAAGAGAAAAAGAGAATATGCAGGTATCTAATGAGGAAAGCAGGGCCATGAGATTTTGTGAAACCAAGGGTATCCAGTGGAATCTGCCCCTTCAAAACCTCATCCTAAGACTGATGAATGTAAATAATTCCAAAAAGAGCAAACATTAACACAGGAGCCTAAAGTTCAAAGATTTTGCCCTACACTGGTCTTGACACTAGATAAAGGACGATCACTTCTCACTAATCATGCCCCCTAATACCCAGCTTAATTCATTCTAGCCTACCAGCCTAGCTTCAACATTTATGTTCACCTTTGCTTTGGCCTTTAACAACTGATTTATTTATTGTTTCACGTTATCTTCTTATTCAACAAATATTCTCTAGTCTATAGATTGTCCTCATTCTATTTTTTAAATCTAATTTTAGATGCATTTGGTGACAACCAATGGACTTTTAAGAAACCACAAAATGATTGGAGACATCATTAAAGAAAATCAATAACGAAGAATACCATTTCCCATTTTTTCCATGTTATGTCACATAAGGTAGGAGAAAAAGAAAATACACCAGGGATGAATCAGTTCTTATTTCTATGCAGAAAAATTAAGAAATAAATTATTGATTTACCCAGGTCCTATGAGAGAGAAACTAGGACAATAGTACCCTTTGGTCTAGGTCTCAAGTTGATAGGGGTTTTCAGTTTTGACTGCTACTCAGTTATGTTTTAAAAACGTCCTATCAAGGAAATGGCTGTTTTTGAATCCTAGAAATTCTGAGTACAAGGTAGAGTCAGCTTTAGAGATTCTGAATAACATAACCTTCAACTACTTGATAGAAGGTGTAGCTAAAGGTTATTTTAAACATCAGGTATTTTACTGTTATAGTCGTGATACCATTGTCATTTATTGAGGTTATTAAGTATCTTCTACAAATGACCTTAAACATTTATGTGATATTATTGGAAATTTTATATGTTATTTTATAACTTGTATTTCTCCTCCAATATTTTCATGCTGTCAGCTCTTCTTTCACTCCCAGTAGCCCTATATCCAGGGAACAATACATCTCTAATTCCATATTACAAATTAATTGAGACATAAAAGTAAACCTCATCAGGAAATAATGTAACAGCAAAATTAAAAACTTAAGTGAGAACC
This sequence comes from Eumetopias jubatus, assembly GCF_037043125.1. Classification (NCBI taxonomy): domain Eukaryota; kingdom Metazoa; phylum Chordata; class Mammalia; order Carnivora; family Otariidae; genus Eumetopias; species Eumetopias jubatus. The sequence goes on from NW_028274813.1 coordinate 55,360,375, forward strand.
TGAGACTCCTTCCTTTAAAGAACTTTAGTATTTACAATAGTATATAATGTATGTCTCTTATCAGTCTAACTGATCATAAAAAATCATTTTCCTGGAAAGAGTTACACCTCCCCCTTATCAGGTGGCTGATAGAAAGCATTAAGAGAAAGATCAAAAGTGCCTCTGACCTACAGGCTAGGCACCAGGACCTATAGTCCACACATATGCTCCCAAATTCTCAAACAATTGGAGAAAAAAACAAAAATATAAGCAAGCTCTTACAAATATATCTACATACAACTATAGGCCCATCAATATTATGTATATGTATTTGTATAAATACAATGCATAAAGATGAGAAAATATTTAGTCATAAATGTGTATTGCATATAAGATGTGTATTGCATGTATATTATAAAATATATAGTATTCATAATATTAGACCTGATATTATAATGAGTATGATATGCATATATGAATTTTTACCTGGATCCCCATTTTCATTTCTCTGACCTCTATCATAATCTTTCTCTCCACACCCACACCAACTTTATTCCATACAAGCATTTTCAAATGCTGGTGATAACCCTGATATATCACATACACATTCCAGTCTACCAAAGATGCGTTTAACCCTTAGCAAACCCATGTTTTACAAAGTAAAACTAATGAAATCTTCTTGCATTTTCTCTAGGCAGTAGTCCTATTTGGACAGAGGGTAGAATAAAATTCTAAATCTGAAAACAGTAAGATATTCTCAGGCTGTTGAATATCCCTCACTCCTTGTCCATTATTTTTGTAGGCTTTTAGTCATTTTGGTCATAGAAGACAACAAAAATTTCTTCCTTTCTCCAATTATAAGAAAGTGATAAATAAGAACAGAGAATTCACAAGTACATCTGGGATGATAACTACCTTTCCAAGTAGACACATGATAAAAGTTGAATTGTTTTGTAGAAACAAATTGTTTGCTTTACCAAAAAAGGTCTTTAGTTAAAGGTCAGGAAAAAAAATAAGGAAATTAAACTGGTAAATCTTCAAGGAATGATTAGACACATGGTTCATAATATTGTTTACAATGTATTTCTAATGTGGGAAAACTTTTTAAACAATTTAAAATCAAATAAAACATATTTAGGAAAATTTTACTTATCATAGTAATTGCTCCAATAGTATATTCTTGCCCCTTTTTATCTGTATTAATAAAATTTGTAATTTTTTCTACTTTAATCTAATACCATCAACCAATTAAAAAAAATTACATTCCCAAACTGTTTCTTTTGGTTTTAAAAAACATGGTATATGCTTATCCAATAGAAGTAGAAAATATTAGATTATGTGAATTGTTACCCTTCTGAATAAAATCTGATATTTGTAATCAAAATCTGAAATATATATTTATAAACTTCCCTACTTCAAATTTTTCAGGAAAATTTAGTAATGACTTTGATGCATGATAAAGCCCTTAATTTGGGTTAAACACTTAAATGCATTTTCTAACTAATTCTAATAATCCAATGCAAACAATTCTGTAATTATTTAGGTTTCACGAATGATGATATTGAGTCTTGGGAGGTTTAAGCAGTATTTCAAAGTTATACAACCCATAAATGACAAAGACTAGAACTGACACAGGACATCTGAGACCGACAGGTAGAATAGCTACAATTTCATACTGCCTTTCCATTGTTATTTGTGCCCCCCAATCCCTCATATTGCCTGTTAAGGTCCATGGTTTTCTGTTGACATCAACAACCTCAACTTTCTCTTTCTCTGCTCCAGTTTTGGCCATATTGATCTTTATTTTATGGATATGCTAGCTTTTCCCTGTCTTAGACTCTTTGTTCTTGTTTGCTCCTTCTGTTTGGAACTTTCTTACTATGGCTAACTCTAATTGTTCAGATAGAGTCTGAACAATTGCAACTTTCTGAGAGAAGTCTTCCCTTTTCCCACCCTTCTCAGACCATAGCAAGTCTTCTATTATTTTCCAGTATTTGTTAGATTAGCATCCAATGTTTTCACATGGCCTATTCAATTGTGTTTAGAGAGGTCCCTATGTAGTTGCTTAAAACTGGTGAATAGATGTTAACATAGCCTCCTGAAAGCAGAGGTTACACAGTACTGTTCATGGTTACATCCCTGGTGCCTGAAGGGGCACTTTGTGTAAGCTAAGCACAGAATAGATGTTTGTTAATAAATGAATTAATGAATTAATTAGCAAGCTATAGGATTCTCTTTGATCTTTAAACTAAACAGACTGTATTAGAGATGTACAATTTTTTAAAAAGTAAAATGTTTTTCTAGGTCTGTAGGATATGCTTGACTGCAATAAAATAATCTAGAGAATAACAATAATCATGGAACACTACATCAAAAACTAAGGATGTAATGTATGGTGATTAACATAATAATAAAAAAATCTAGAGAAATTTGATTTGATACTAAGTGGAACATGGGATTTCACAAAAGTTGAAGTGGGAAAGGCAATCATCCAAGTTTCTGGAATTCCATATGGTAGCTAGAAGTATCATATGGAAACACAAATATGATCGAATTTCCCCTGCACTTCACACACAGCCATAGCTTCCAAACACTTTTAGAATAAATAACGGCTTCCACACAGGAGTCAATTTGATCATTATCTTGATGATAGCACCCCTGCTGTGAAGCTGTGTGTACCAAACTCAACCTGAAGTCATTAAAATTTGAAATGTTTCTCTAATTTCCTTCTAACCCCATACTCTCCCAGAAACTGAACTGAAGCCAGGTATTTTTTCCTCAAACTTACCTCACCACACCTCCCATGATTAAAACACTGCAAAGACATCAAAATTCATAGCATGGCAGCCTCATTTCATAGCATGCTTCCCTCAGCTCCCTGCACTCTAGTAACCATGGACTTTTTCATTTCCTATGCCCCCTTTCTGCCACGAGACCCATGCATGTGTTATTTTCCTTTTGCCTAAAATACTTTCCCTGTCCACCTAATTAAATTTTCTTTGCATCTTAGCTTCATTGTTACTTCCTTCTGAATACCTATTTTGGTTTCCCCAATTACTTTAAACTCTCCAAAATTTAACACTTCATACATTCTTTACCTTCACTATAGAGGTACTTTTATGTATATTTTTTAAATTAATAGTTGTCTCCTTCACTTGAACATAAGCATTATGTGGATAAGATTATTTCTTTTCTTTCTTCCTTAATGCCTAGCACAGTGCCTGGCATATAACAATTCTGACATATATTTGTTGGGAAAAGGAAAAAAATAAACAATTGCATTGTGTATATAAGCTACATCATTATCCATTCAGTCAGGAGACATTTAGGCTATTTTCATAATTTGGCTATTGTGGATGATGCTTCTATAAACCTTGGAGTGTGTGTATCCCATTGAATTAGTATTTTTGTATTCTTTGGGTAAATACCTAGCAGTGCAATTGCTAGATCATAGAGCAGTTGTATTTTTAAGTTTTTGAGGAAACTTCATACTGTTTTCTAGAGTCATTGCACAGTTTGCATTCCCACCAACATTGCAAGAGGGTTCCCCTTTCTGTACATTCTCACCACCACCTACTGTTTCTTGTGTTGTTGATTTTAGCCATTCTGATGGATGTGAGGTGATAGCTCATTGTAGAGGGAAGTATATAGCAATACAGGCCTATCTTAAGAAGAAAAATCTCAAGTGAACAACCTAATGTTATACTTAAAGGAGCTACAAAAAGAACAACAAATGAAGAAGTCTAAATCCAGTAGAAGGAAGGAATAATAAAGATTAGAGCAGAAATGATAAACTGAAGAAATTACAAAAACTGACAAATCTCTAGCCAGACTTATCAAAAAAATGGCCCAAATAAATAAAATCACAAATAAGAAATAACACCACAGAAATACAATTATGATATTATGAAAGATTATACACCAACATATTCGATGACCTGGAAGAAATGGACAAATTCATAGAACCATATAAACTACCATGATTCAAACAAGAATAGAAAACTTGAAAGACCCATAACCAGCAAAGAAATTAAATCAGTAATCAAAAAATCTCCCAACAAACAAAAGGCCAGGGGCAGATGGCTTCACAGCAAATTCTAGCAAACATTTAAAGAGTTAATACCTATTCTTCACAAACTATTCCAAAAAATAGAAGAGGAAGGAAAACCCAAAATCATTCTATGAGGCCAGCATTACCTGAATACTAAAACCAGATAAATATGCCACTAAAACAGAGAACTATAGACCAATATCCCTGATGAACATGGATGCAAAAGATTTCAATAAAATACCAGCAAACTGAATCCAACAATTTAAAAAATCATTCACCACAATCAAGTGGGTTTTATTCCTTGGTTGTCAGAGTGGTTTAGTATTTGCAAATCAATCAATGTGATATACCACAATAAAAAGGATAAAAACCATACAATCATTTCAACAGATGCAGAGAATGTATTTGACAAAGTTCAACATCCATTCATGATAAAAACCCTCAACCAACTGGTTTAGAGGGAACATACCTCAACATAATAAAGGTGATATATGAAAAACCCACAGCTAATATCCCTTTAATAGGGAAAAACTGAGAGCTTTTTCTCTATGGTAATGAATAAGACAAGGATGTCCCCTCTCACTACTGTTATTTAATATAGTACTGGAAGTCCTAGTCACAGCCATCAGACAACACAAAGAAATAAAAGGCATCCAAATCATCAAGGAAGAATTGAAACATCACTATTTGTAGATGACATAATACTCTATATAGAAAACCCAAAAGACTCCACCAAAAAAAAAATGCTAGAACTGCTACACAAATTCAGTAAAATCTGAGGATACAAAATTAACATACAGAAATCTGTTGCAATTCTATACACCAATAATGAAGCAGCAGAAAGAAACCAAGAAATCAAATCCATTTACAATTGCACAAAAATAGTAAGATGCCTAGGAATAAACCTAACCAAAGGGGTCAAAGACCTGTATTCTGAAATTATATAACACTGATGAAATAAATTGAAGATGACACCAAGAAATGGAAAACATTTCATGCTCATGGATTGGAAGAACAGATATTGTTAAAATGTCTATAATACCCAAAGCAATCTACACACTTAATGAAATGCCTGTCAAAATACCAAGAGCATTTTTTTTCACAGAACTGGTAATTTTAGTGATTGTACCAGAAATTATGGCTTGCATTCTTGATTACATCAAATTAATGAGTTTCCAAGACAATATAAGGACCTTATAACATCTGAATTCCATGACTTATTTCTCTTTGCATTTCATGTTATTGTTTGGATGATTCTATTTCTTCATTTAAGTCACAAAATACATTATCATCACTGTACTGCATGGTGATTATTTTGACTTATCTAAAAATGGCTTTCTTTTGCTATGCATTCTTTAATTTTTTTTGATACATGATATTTCTTCTGCCCGAAAAAACTAATTTTAGAATTTTTTTAGAATTCTGATTTGCATCAAATCAACTCAGTGTTCTGGAAATATCTTCCCATTTCATTTTTGAAAGATAATTTTTTCTTAGTACAGTCTTAAAGGTTCATGTTGATATTTCTTTTGTATTTTAAATATGGCATTCAATTGTTTTTGGCTGTCCATAGTTTCCATTAAATAAATGGCCTAAAACCTTAGGTAACACCTTTCAAAGTTGTCTTTTTCTAGGAATATATTATGATTTAAGATTGTCTTTTTGTCTTTTGTTTTCAAAAACTACTTCCTTACACCTAGATGAGATTTTGTTGTTGTTGTATTGGTAGTTATTGTTTTTATCCTGATTAAGTTTAACTGTGGCCCCCTAAACATGTGGCTTCACAGCTCATTTTTTGAAACTCCTTGGGCATTAGGTTCTCAAATATTTCTGGGCAACTGTCATCTCTTCTCATTATTGGACCTCATGCTACATTTATGATCGAATATTTCACTCTCATTTTTATACATTTTAATCATCTTTGGCTTTGTCAAATCTAAATATTGGGTATACACTTTCAGGTTTTTAAACTAGTTATGGAATTTCCATTGCTTATATGTACACATTCCTTTTTTATGATAAATTGTCTTTTTTCTTAGTTATATTATCTGATAAAATCTAAAATGTTGGTCTGTTTCCATTTAATGCTTTTCCTCCTTCGTTCTTTTATTTATTTGTTTGGGTAACTGCATTCTTTCAAACACATCTCTAGTCAGCACCAAGCCCCTCTGCCACTTAACTTTGAAGTTCCTTCCTCTAGAAGTTGAGTATACTTCCTCACTTCATTGATTTAGGGGTTGGCCATGTGCTTTTCCTTGGCCAAAAGAATGTCTGTGTGGTTTCTGAAACTTGAGACAGAATACATATCCACTCACTTGCTCCTCTGGGAATTTCTGAACTCCATCAAGGAAACAACAAGCTCTCATTCTAAGAGAAAGAAGGGCAAATGAAGCCAATATAAACCTAATCTCCAGCTTAAAACCAAGCAGAGCTCAATCTAGTCAACACAATCTGCAAGACAGTTGATGAACAGATTTAAAAAGGCAAGTGATTTGTTTAAAGTCCTTAAAATCTTAAGAGTGTTAGTTCAGCAAGATTATTGTGTCAATAGTTGAATGAGACAAAAATTAGTACATAGAAGTAAGGTACAGCTGGAGGGATAAACACACACACACAGAGAACAAAATCCTAAATGTGGCAGTGACTTTAGGAAGAGGAGGCAACAGTAAGGAAACTATTATTTAAAATTTGGAACATTGGGACGCCCCTGGCTCAGTCGTTAAGCGTCTGCCTTCGGCTCAGGTCATGATCCCGGGGTCCTGGGATCGAGTCCCACATCGTGCTCCTTGCTCGGCAGGGAGTCTGCTTCTCCCTCTCTCTCCCTCTGCTTGTGCTCTCTCTGTCAGATAAATAAAATCTTTAAAAAAACAAATTTGGAACATTATATCTCATAAGGAAATTGTTACAGATAGTTGAAGTCTAGGATGATCTCTATTATGTACTGTCAAATATTTGCTTTAACTGTCACCTATGATAATCTGGAAGGCAGAAAATATACCTAATTAACTTGTCATGTGGGGTGTGAAGATTTTGAGGCAGAATGCTGAATCTATGAGTTGACTGTGGCCAGCTGCATTTTATAAGGAGCCACAAGAAACAGACGAGGTAAAGAAATTTGCAAATTTCTAATTTGCAAATAAAACTTAGAAGGAATTAACAATGCCCAGAAGATGCACTGGAAAATTAATCTGTTTCTTGCCAGATCAAGACACTGACAGCTTCAACAGCGGGTATCCAGGGCTCCATCATCGAAAGATGTTCACAGGGTAAATAGGTAAGTACTTAACTAAGTGTGTGTCTATAAACCTCCTTATTAATACGTTTGAGAAAATGCAAATTGTGTCTAGAACATTTTACCTAAATAGTGTCTAGAAAGATTAAGACATAGTCACACACAATCATTATATTCCCTAAATATCCACAAATAAATCTAGAAAGAACGGCAACTTGACAATAATTGTGCATGTGGCTTTGATACATGGGTCAGATCAAATCTCTTGATTAAAAAAAATTATATTGGCAGCACCTAAACAAACAGAACATGATTGAGATGGAAAGAGACCTTTGGGATCCCACCTTTTCACTATTAGGCAGCAGCAGACTGACAAAAATTTGCTCAGCTACCAAGCAAGTTATTTTCCCCCAAGACATCTTCAGAGGTAAACAAGGAAGATAGTGGAAAAGAAAGAAAGGATGGAGAGAAAAATTATGGAAAAACAATGAACTGAGAGCCAATCACTGGGAGCTAAAGAAGGTCTATTATTTAACTCCAGATTAGGGAATGAGAAAATATTGTTTCTCAACAAAATTCAAGAATTTCTATGGACTTTAAAGATTGCTACATGTTCCTCTTGCTCCTCTTTCAAATTAGAATGTTTGTTACAGTCATCCCATCCCTGTTCCAGAATCTATTTTGGGGGAGGTATGTGTAACAAGGGATAGGAAACTTGCCTTTTTACTTACTAGCTCTCCAGATTAAGAAACCTCATCCAGACCAGATGTAAACAATAATATTCTGAACTTGAAACATAATACCATGATTGGAGGAAACTTTTGAGGATGGATTTGAGTGAATTTTGATTGTGGTCGGTATGGGGATAATTGTAACTAAAATGGTGGACTATAGTAGATGACATTCCTTTCTCAATTCTCTTTTCTTCCCTGAATGCCTGACATTAGTCATTTGACTTCACAGTTCCCCGCATACAGGTCACACTACCGCATTGATAGGAGGCTTGCTCTGTGACTCTCTTTAGCCAATATATTCTCAGTGGAAGTGATAATCGCTAGTATTTTAAGTTTAGACATTAATGGGCATCATGTGTCTCTGCTTGATCCTCTGGTATCTACCTCTAGAGAAAAATTTCCTTTGGGTAGATAATATTCCTTTACCATGAGCTCTAGAATAAACACATGTAATTAGAGTTGTTCTATCCAAACATCAGACTGAAACAAATTTGCCCCCAATTAAACCACATGTGGATGAACAATAAGTAAATAATTGTGGTATATTATAGAGTTTGGGAGGTGATTTGTCATCTAGTATTTTGTGTTTTTGTTTAAATACTAGAAATTGTATATAAAACATTGTAAGACCTATGAATGATATTACCTTGTTCCAGAATAGGTTCACCAATCCTCTGGTAGGCTATAAAAAATCAAAGATCACTTTAATCTAATCAATAATGAGCTGTTTAATAATGGGTTTCAGTCTTTGTAAAGCTCCGTGTGTCTTTGGTTTACTTCTACTCCTCCAGGGAAACAAACCTAGAGCTTGGACTGTATCAGAGCCTTTGATTTCCTAAACTCAAATTTTTTGTCTGCACAGTAATAAAACACTGTAGAAAGTTTTACTCTGCTTTTCACCCCATTTTGCTTGGCTTCTTACACTTTTATCTTGCTGCTTATGAATTCAGAAAGTGCTTTGAAGAAAAATTGAGTTTCATGTTCATTTCTCATTTCATCCCATCTTTCTGGGATCATGGACTCAAGTCCTGGCAATATTCTCAGTCACCAACTCCTTTTTTGTCTCCTGAGTTTTTTGGAATTGTTAATAGTTTTATTGTTTTCTCTCTTCCTTAGCAGTGGTTCTCTTGGCCAATTCCAAGAATCAGCAGATTCCTGTCCCCATAAAATGCCACAAAGAGGAAAGTGACAGTTGAGAATATTGGCTCAGCTTTCACAAGTTCCCCTCTTTCCATGATGTCTGCCCATGAAGTTCTGCCTATCCCAGCAAATCTTTTATGCCCTGAAGCAGTTATCTCTGGTATTTCATCCAGCTTTTCTTGTTGTTCTCAGTAAGAGCACTAGTCAAATACCAGCAATTCTATCAAAGCCAGAGGTGATATCCCAAAGTAATACCCTTGGTGTGTGTGTGTGTGTGTGTGTGTGTGTGTGTGTGTGTGTATAATTTTTAGTTTTCTCAAAGTTTTCAGAGGGAAATTATACTTTTTATTTAAAAACATACCACTTGTTCTCATATCTACAAGATTTGGGAGAAATACTGCTTTTATTAAAATTAATGCTTTAAGAAATTTGGTTATACCATATTTGAATAGTTAAGAGTAGTTACAAAATTTGTTTAGCTTTCTTTAGCTCCTGGTTCCAGGAGCTCATTTGTCATTTACACATAACCAATGTATGCAATACAAACTGAATTCCAATCTTACCAGATGGTTAAGTGTTCCCACTCATTTTGAAACATATCTGCACACATGTATTTTCTTTTCAACTTAGAATATACTATGAAAAAGCTACTATAATAAAGTCCATTAATGCACTGAAATCTAAATTGCTTTCTTGTACTATATTAATAAATTAGAAATGGCCACATGTTATTATCTTAATATTTAAAGGAAGTGAAAATATGTCAAGAGAGTATCATTTAGCATTGTCCTTTTTCCCCTACATCTCAAGGAAAATGTTACAACAGACATTAATTTTTAGTTTTCCTTCAGAATACAGATTACTAATCCTATAAAGAGTATTGATAGATATATTTATTGGATGTGGCTCTACATGCTGCTGTTTAGGAAGAAGTTTTTTGCACCGTATTCTTCAGGATTTTTTGAATAGAATTTTACTACAAAAATATTTGTTCATTTGTTCATTCATTGAAACAACAAATGAGCCCCCACCAGATGTAAGCTACATGTATGTCTGAGAATAATGAATGTAAAGATAAATCTTGCCCTCACTGAACTTATAATCTAAATTTCTAACTAAGGGAAAGCATTTGAACCATTGAATTAATGAATCATTATTCATTAATGCTTACCATTCACATTCTATTTAGCTGATTTTTACTTCTAATTTAAATCTGGGAAAAAAAACATGGAAAGATCTCTGGGCTTCTAAAAATCAGTCTAAAATGCATGAATTTATCCTTCCAAACCCACAAGGAATACCCTGTTCCTATGTACTATTCACATTGCAGTCTATTACCACTTTTTGCTCATCTGCAAGCAGAGATAGAAATATAATCATGATGCCATTCAAGTCTTATTTGTGAGAAATTACACAGATTTAAGAGCTACACCCAAACCTGCACAAGTTATTAGGACCTTTGATAGTTGAGTATACCTACTCAAAAGTTGTAGCTTTAGGGGCCTGTCCATTAAAAGATGGAGAAGAGGAAGCCCTAGACTCTTCCTCCATATAGGCACACTGATTCAACCACAATACATTAATAAATTTCCTCTGTAAGAAATTAATAAACTAATTGACAGGCCCCTGAATCCTGAGCAACCATGAAACCAGCCATATCAAGGCTAGGGTAACTCAAGATACCCTCTCTCCATAATCCATATCCCCAGCACAGTATCATGGAATCAGGAGGAAAGCCCTGGCTTCCAGGTTCTCCCTGGGGATGAAAAGAGTTAGACTGCAGGTCCAATGTCCCAACTTCTCCAGGGCTGTAGAAGGGAGTTGCTTCTGTATTTCCTATCTTCTTGTGCTGATGAACCCCAACATACTCTGGAAATCCTGAACAAAGATGGCAGTTTGAACTACCATGCAAGCAGGCACCATAGCCCCCTTCACCCACTCAGTGCAAAGTCAGTGAGTACAAAATTCCAAATCACAGCTCAGCTTCTCTCTGACAAGGGAAAGAATTGGACCATATATCCAATATTCCTACTTTCCCAGAGGCTGCCCAAGCAAATGACTTCTATCTTGCCTAGCTCTAGGCACTGGTGGAACCTAGCAAACCCTGAACTCCTGGCTGCTATTAAGAATAAAGGCAACGGTATACATTAGCACAAAAGCTTGAGAGGCCTCCTGAATATCTTACTGGCTGATGAATGAAGATCTTCTGTACCAGGACATTTGTTAACACTAGGAGAGGAAGTTGTTTTTTTTTTTTTTTTCTAATGCACAAATACCAATGCAAAAAAGTCAAAAAATATGAAGACACAGAAAAATGTGTCCCAAATGAAGGAACAAGTTAAGTCCTCAGAAACCAAAACTAATGAGTATAGATCTATGTTTCACCTGACAGAGAAAAATAACTGTTATAAAGAGGCCCATTGAAGTCAGGAGAACAATGCATGAGTAATGTGAGAGCTTCAACAGAAACAGAATATATTAAAAAGTACCAAACAGGGTGCCTGGGTGGCTCAGATGGTTAAGCGTCTGCCTTTGGCTCAGATCATGATCCCAGAGTCCTGGGATCGAGTCCTGCATCAGGCTCCCTGCTCCTTGGGAGCCTGCTTCTCCCTCTGCCTCTCTCTCTCTCTCTCTCTGTCTCTCATGAATAAATAAATAAAAATCTTAAAAAAAAAAAGTACCAAACATAAGTCCAAAAACTGAATACAAGACTGAACTGAAAAATTCACTAGAGATATTCAGTAACAGACTAGATAATCAGAAGCAAGGATCAGTGAACTTGAGGATAGGTCAATGAAAATTATCCTGTCACAGGAACAAAAAAGAAAAAAAAATGAAAATGAGTGAGGAAAGCTTAAAAAAGTTATGTGACACCATCAAGTAGACAATGTACACATAATGGAATCCCAGGAGGAGGGAAAAAGAAGAGCAGAAAAATTATTTAAAATAAAAATGGCCAGGGGCACCTGTCAGTTAAGCGTCCAACTCTTGGTTTTGGCTCAGGTCATGATCTCAGGGTCATGAGATCAAGCCCAGCACTGGGCTCCAAGCTCACCACAGGATCTGCTTGGGATTCTCTCTCTCCCTCTCCTTCTGCTCCTGCCCGTGCTCATGTGCTCTCTAAAATAAATAAATAAAACCTTGTAAAAAAAAATAAAAATGGCCAAAAAACTTCCCAAATCTGAGGAATGAAAAGGGCAGTCATATTCAGTAAGCCAAATGGTGTTAAATAAGATGAATTCAAAGAAATCCACACCAAGCCATGCTATAATTAAATTATTAAATGTCAAAGGCACAGAGAATTTTAAAAGCATTAAGAGAACTCCCATAAGAACTCCCATAAGCAGATTTTTCAGCAGAATCTTTGAAGGTTGATGTACTCAAAGGGCTAAAAGAAAAACAAAATACAAACCTGCAGTTACAGCTGTAACTATAAGGTATTTTATGCAAACCTTGGTAACCACAAAGAAAATACATGTAAAAAATAAATAAAAGAGAAAGAGCAAATAAAGCATATCAATACAAAAAATCAATGAAATATGAAGAATATGAAGAAAGCCATCAAGAAGAGACAAAAGAACTACAAGACAGACAGGAAACAATTAACAATATGGCAAGAGTAAATTCTTCCCATCAATAATTACTTTAAATGAAATGGGTTAATCTCCCCCCAAGACACAGTAACTAAATGGGATTAGGAAAAAAAAAAAAGATCCAACTATATGCTGTCTACAAGAGACTTAGTTCGGATTTAGCGACACACATAGGCCAAAAGTGAAGGGATGGAAAAAAAAAAAGATATTCCATGGGAATGCTAATCAAAAGAGAGGAGAGATGGCTGTATTTGTATCAGAGAAGATAGACTTTAAGTCAAAAACTATCACAAGAGACAAAGAAGGATATTACATAATGATAAAAGAGACAATTCACCTGGAAGATGTAACAATTATAAATATATGTAATTATGCTATATTATAACATTAAAATGTAGTTATATAAATCTATATAAACATGACATAATATATAAAGCAAATAATGACAAAACTAAAGGAAGAATAGAGAGAAATAATAGATTTCAAAATCTCACTTTCAATAATGGATAGAGCACTCAGACAGAAAAATCAGTAAGGAAACATAACCTGAACACTACAGATCAACTGGACCCAGGAGACATTCAGAACAATCCACCTAACAACAGAATACACCTTTCTCTCAAGCTCACGGGAATCTTTATCCAAAACAAGTTATGTTAGGTTGCAAAACAAGTTTTAACAAATTTAAGAAGAGTGTAACCATGACTAGTATCTTTTCTGACCACAATGGAATGAAACTAGAAATTAGTAGCAAAAGTAAAATTGTTATTTTCCACACATTTGTGATTTTTAACATTTTTGAATACTAGCACAGGATTGAATTAAAAGAGCAATAAATATCAGACAAATGAAAACAACCAAATACATATCATACCAAAACATATGGGATACAGCAAAAGTATTACTAAAAAAGGAATTTTATAGCCATAATGCATACATTAAAAAAAGAGATATATCTTGAAACACCTAATTTTATTCTGCAAGGAACTAGGAACAGAAAAACTAAGACCAAAGGTAGGAAAAAGGGAATAATATAGTAAAAATAAGTGAAATTTAGAAAAGTAGTAAAAAAAGTCAATGAATCTAAAACTAAGTTTGGAAAACAGAATTGACTAATAATTAGCTAGACTAAGATAAGAAAAAGGCACAAAATCAGAAATAAAGAGGAGACATCACAACTGAAGACACAGAAAAAAAAAAGGATAAGAATACTCTTTCAGGACTAAACTCTCAACAAACTAAGAATACAAAGGCACATATGATACGTCCACAGTTAACATCATAATCAGTGGTGAAAAGCTAAAAACTTTTCCTCTAAGATCAGGAACAAGGCAAGAAAGCCCACTCTATTCAATAGAGTACTACAACTTCTAGTCAGAGCAATTAGGCAAGATATAAAATGGCATCCAAAATAGAAAAAAGGTCAAATTATCTCTGTTTGCACATGACATGATCTTAGATGTAAAAAATCAAAGATTCTTTTAAAAATGTCAAAATAAACTCAAATTTGTAGGATAGTAACTTACAAAAATCATTTTTATGTACGATGGACCATTTGAATAAGAAATTAAGAAAATAATCTCATTTATAATAGCATCATAAACTATAAAATACAAATAAACTTAAAGAGATGAAGAACTTGAACTCTGGAAAGTATAATGCATCGATGAAAGAAATTAAAGACACCAATGGAAAGAAATTCCATATTCATGATTTGGAAGACCTAATAATGTTAAAGTGTCCATACTACCCATGTCAATCTACAGATTCAGTATAATCCCTGTTAATATCTCAATGACATTTTTTTACAGAAAAAAAATTCCAAAATTTATATCACACCACAAATGACCATGATAGATCAGTTCTGAGAAAGAGTAAAAAAGCCGGAGACACCACACTTCCTGATATCAGAATATATTACCAACTATAGTAATTAAAACAGTGTGGTAGTGATATAAAAACAGACATTTACATGAATGGAACAGAATAGAGAGGCAAGGATTAACCCATATAAATTGATCTTTAGCAAGGATGTCAAGAATATACAATTAAGAGGGTAATTTCTTCAAAAAATGGTTTTGGGAAAACTAGATATTCACTTGCAAGATAGAGATTAAACCTTAATCTCATGCTCTGCACAAAAATCAACTCAAGATGGATTAAAGACTTAAATGTAATAGCTCAAACTGTGAGATACTGGAAGCAAACAATTTCATGATGATTTTCCCTTATGATTTCTTGGATAATACACCAAAGCAGAGGCAATAATGGCAAAAATGGATAAATGGGACTGCATCAAGTTAAAAAGCTCATGCACATCAAAGGAAACAATTAACAGAAGAAAAAGGCAACCTATAGAGTCTGAGAAAATACTTGCAAACCATATTTTTGATAAGGGGTTAATATCCAAAATATGTAAGTAACTTATACAATTGGGGAAAAACAACTTGATTTAAAATTGGCATAACAGTTAAATAGACAGCTCTCCAAAGACATGCAAATGTCAAAAAATACATGAGCAGATGCTCAGCATCACTAATCGTCATGGAAATGCAAATCAAAACCACAATGAGCTATCACCTCACACGTGTGAAAATGGTTATCATCAAAATACAAGAGTTAACTAGTGTTGGTGAGGGTGTGAGGAAAAGGAATCGTTGTACACTATTGGTAGGAATGTAAATTAGTACAGCCACTACAAAAAACAGTAAGGAGGTTCCTCAAAAAATTAAAAATTTAAATACCATATGATTCAGAAATCCTAATTCTGAGTTTCCAAAAGAACTGAAATCACCATCATAAAAAGATATTTGCATTCCCATGTTCATGCAGTTTTATTGAAAGTATTCAATGTGGAAACAACCTAAATTTCCATGGATGGATAAACAGATAAAAATGTTGTATATATATAAAATAGACTATTATCTGGCTTCAAAAAAATGGAAACAAGGACATACGTGATAGCAGCATATCCTCCAGTTTCATCCATTTTAAGTGAAATAAGCCAAATGCAGAAGGACAAATACAGAACGATTTGACTGAAGTATCTAAAATAGTCAAACTCTTAGGAGCTAATACATTCCAACAATTATTCCTTTGACAGATAAAACTATTGAAGAGGCAAAATTACATAAAATATATCCACCAAAAAAGTAGTGGCATGTTTGCCATTCTATTTCCAGTAGCTACTTTTTTTAATCTTTAATTCGAGTATAGTTAACATACAGTGTTCTATTAGTTTCAGGGGTATAATATAGTAATTCAATTCTATATTACTCAGCGCCCATCATGATAAGTGTACTTTTAATCTCTATCACCTATTTCACCCATCCCCACATCTACTTCCCCTCTGGTAACCATCTGTTTGTTCTCTATAGCTATTTGTTTTTTGGTTTGTCTTTTATTCTTTGTTCATTTATTTTGTTCCACATGAGTACAATCATATGGTACTTGTTTTTCTCTGACTGGCTTATTTCACTTAGCATCATACTATCTAGATCCATCCATATTGTTGCCAATGGCAAGATTTTATTCTTTTTTATGGTTGAGTAATATTCCACTGTATATATATACCAGCTCTTCGTTATCCATTTATCTATCAGTTGACACTTGGGCTGCTTCCATACTTTGGCTGTTGTATATAATGCTGCAATAAATATAGGGGTGCATATATCTTCTTGATGTAGTTGAGTCTCATCACATAGGTAGGAAATAGGGAAATTTTGAGGGGCAAATAAAACCGTGGAGTTTTTCATTTCTGTATTCTGCATTTGGATATGTTTTTTAGTGTATTTGAAATCTGAGATTATGAAAATTACTTTCCTTCTTAGACAATCATTTTCTATAAAAATTCTAAGATTTAAGTGAATCTCTGTAATTAAATTATGAAAAGACAAAAAACAATTATCTATAAATGATTCATATTAAACCATAATAGATATGGTTTAATACAATTAAACTATACTTAAGTGGAAATATTTGCTTTCTATCTTTAGAAATTATACTACATCTAATATTGTTTCTCCTTTGAAATGATTCCTTTTGAAAGAACTGAAACTCTAATATCTAATTATGTATAAACTTATGCTTAACTCTGATATTTTACCAGTCTAAAATATGAATCAAAGCGATGTTTGTGGAGGACTGAATTTAAGAAAATATACATTATATCTGGTATTAGTTTTCCTCAGTGGAATGATTAGATTTGTTTTTGAAATGGCAGCAATTCATCTTGTGCCTTGGTCTTTTAAATAAAAATTTAAAACAGTAATAATTAAAGTATCACAGTAGAAATCTTTAAGTATTTTATGGTTCAAAGATTGTACTAACATTGAGAACATTCATGTAGTTGAAATACACTGATCTGAAGCTAATCCCTACACTTTTCACAACATAGAAATGTATTCCATACAGAGAGAGCAGGAAGAAGTATTTCTTCCATCATTACTAGTATGGAATGGAGTGGTCATGGTAGGAATGATCATTCAATCTACACACTTTTGTGGGAACTGGTTTTATTTTATTTATTTTTTTTAAAGATTTTATTTATTTAAGAGAGAGAAAATGAGAGATAACGAGCACGAGAGGGAAGAGGGTCAGAGGGAGAAGCAGACTCCCTGCTGAGCAGGGAGCCCGATGTGGGACTCGATCCCAGGACTCCAGGATCATGACCTGAGCCAAAAGCAGTTGCTTAACCAACTGAGCCACCCAGGCACCCTGTGGGAACTGGTTTTAAAAGAAATAGCTAGAGATCTGTAAACAGAATTTGAATGCCTACCGACACTATAGATTTTTTTATAAACACATCTAGGTCCATTTATGAGTGAAATTCCTCATTTTGTTTAATCATATTATCATGCATATTTTTTTAAAGATTTTATTTATTTATTTGAGAGAGAGAGAATGAGAGATAGCACGAGAGGGAAAAGGGTTAGAGGGAGAAGCAGACTCCCTGCTGAGCAGGGAGCCTGATGTGGGACTCGATCCCGGGACTCCAAGATCATGACCTGAGCCGAAGGCAGTCGCTTAACCAACTGAGCCACCCAGGCGCCCCTATCATGCATATTATTATACAAGCCATAAACCTAGATTTCAATTCTATTTTTCTGTTTTCCTTACTCTGCACAACCAACCACTTACCAAATCCACCATGGCCATTGACTTAGTGCGGGTACTTGTACTGGTGGGTTTTGGTTAATTTGGTTTTTACTGCACGTTTTTTTGGGGTGTGTGTGTGTGTGTGTGTGTGTGTGTGTGTGGTAGGATATGTGGAAGAGCTTCTTTATAATTGAACATAGCTCTGAGGTAGGCTAAATAATCTTCCCCCAAAAGATACCCAAGTCCTAATCCCTGGATCCTGTGGGTGTTACCTTATATACAAAATGGATTTTGCAGACATGACTGAAAGATTTTGACACTAGGATGTAATCCCAGAATATGTGAGTGTACCATAATTTAATCACAAATATTCATAAAAGTGATGGCAGTGGGAGATTTAACAGGAGAATGTGATGGGGCAGTGACTGTAGCTATGTACTATGAAGACAGAAGAAGAGGACACAAGTCAAGAAATATAGGTGGTCCCTAGAAGCTACAAGAAACATGGAAATGGAGTCTCCCCACAGAGATCGAAGAAAGAGACTACACATTGACTTCGGGACAGTGAAACAGATTATTGGACTTCTGACCTACAGAACTGTTAGAAAATACATCTCTGTTGTTTTAAGCCACTAAATTCAGTAATTTATTACAGCGTATGTATTATGAATAATACATTATAGCAGCAATAGCAAAGTGATACAAGTTTCTTGTCTTGATTCTGAATTAAGGACCACTCTAAAATGCCCATCTGATCATTTAATGGCTCCCAATTACCTAGCAAGGAAAGCATACAAGAGGAATCAAGATAGTAGTTGATTCTGCCTCTCTGATCTCTTCCCTGGGTTCCCTGTACTTTACCATCTAAAAATACCAAGCTTTGCAGTAGTCTTGAGGTCTTTGCCTAGTTCCTGAAGTCTCTTGGCAACTTTCTCTCTTCTGTAACACTAATTACATACATCTGTTATGGTAATTATCACATGGTCTTATAGTTACTAGCTTTCAACTGGCCTTTTCCTCTAAAACTATGAACTCATTGAGGACTCTCACAGAAGTAGCTCAGTGTCTGACACATAGAGCTGCATTAACGTTTCCCAAATAAATGAATACTAAATCCATGGTTCTGCTCATTAAATATCTATATATAGGTTTTTATTTGGTCATTTCTTTTTATGTATCAATTATGCACAATGGTTACTTACATTGATAAAGCTTTCTCCACAATTCTACAACAATCTTCCACTAGTAACATTATAAGTAAAACAAAACAAAACAAAACCCTACAAACTCATTCCAAATATTGCAGGAATTCACCAGTAGGTGTATAAAAGTGTATTTTCATTTATTTCATTTGATCCCTTTGGCTTTGCACAGTCTCTTTCTGCAAAGACCTCTTCATTTCAGAGGCTGCATAATCTCTACAACCACTCCTGAGGTCTCACTCCCTTCACTGGAGCCCTTAGTGTCTGTGGTCTCTGCTAAGAAAGCTGTAATTTCTCAATATTCAGATGTAACCAATGGTTGGCAGTCAACTTTGAGGTGTAAAATGCCATGTCCATCACAAGATCCACAGGAGAGCTGCCTGCATTCTAAAGCATAAAGGGTATTTTCACAGTCCATATAGCTCTTTTTATCCTCAGAGCACACTCATCATGGTGAGTCATTTGGACTGGTTACTTTAAGTAAAATCACCACTCTTCTACCAGCTCTTAGACACTACTCCTCAAAATATCTCATCATTCTTTATTCATTCACTCTTTCAAGTCTTCATTAAGATATTTTCTCCTTTTAAATGCTTTTGTGTAATACTCAAAGAAAAAAAAACAGTTGTATTTAAAACTT
Source organism: Eumetopias jubatus (assembly GCF_037043125.1). Classification (NCBI taxonomy): domain Eukaryota; kingdom Metazoa; phylum Chordata; class Mammalia; order Carnivora; family Otariidae; genus Eumetopias; species Eumetopias jubatus. The sequence goes on from NW_028274813.1 coordinate 55,380,043, forward strand.
TGAGCTTATCAATGTCAATAACTAAAATATTTCAAATAAAATATAAAAATCTTAAGATACTCTCATAGCTTTAAGCATTTTCTCAAAAACTTGATATTTTCACTAAAGGAGCCTTTCAATGATTCCATAAGAAATGACACTTCTTAAAGATGTTTTTACAAAAAGTACCTTTTCTTGGCACTTTTTTTCCCCCAATCATCTTTTATTGGATGTTAATTCCCAATTAGGGTAAGAAAGGACTCAAGGGTGTCAGTCAAGGTCATAGTCAAGAATGCAGAATGTTTTGGCACATTTTCTAAATAGCTAAAATATTTCTTAGACATCTCATTAATCCTCTTTGTGATGTAGGAGGTGGTTATTGTCATTTCACAGATGGAAGAAGCTAAGAGGTTAAGAGATGACACAGAGAACAAGCAAAAAATCCAGGAATGGAAATGAGGTCACTGATATATTCTAAATGTAAATGTTTTTATCTCTTTGTTTTCCTTATATGCATGAAAATCATGGATAAAGTTCTAAGATCCCTTTTTTAACAAAGCTGTGGAATGTATGTGACTGTGTAGGTATTAGACTCATACCATGTCCTAATTCTAATGGCTTATTGTCTTTATGGTTTCATCAGTCTAAAATATTTTAAATAACCTAATCAGGTTAATTATTTTAATCACCATGAGATCTTGGGGTAATCCACAAACACCTTAGCACAACATTAGACCTTTTTCCTGTGTGTGTGTGTGTGCATGTGTGTGTTTTAAGAGGAAGAGAGGGTGGGGAGGGGCAGAGAGAGAGAAAGAATTCTTTTTAATTCAATTAGCCAACTTACAGTACATCATTAGTTTCAGATGTAGCGTTCAATAATTATCTGTTGCATATAACACCCAGTACTCATCACATCATGTGCCCTCCTTGATGCCCCTCACCCCCACCCCTCTCCACTCCACCAACCCTCAGTTTGTTTCCTATAGTTAAGAGAGAGGTTTTTGTCCCTGATGACTTCCCATTCAGTTTTCCCTCCCTTCCCCAATGGTCCTCTGCCCTGTTTCTTATATTCCACATATGAGTGAAGCCATATGAGATAATTGTCTTTCTCTGATTGACTTATTTCACTCAGCATAATACCCTCCAGTTCCATCCACATCGATGTAAATGCTAAGAATTCATCCTTTCTGATGGCTGAGTACTATTCCATTGTATATACATACACACCACATCTTCTTTATCCATTCATCTGTTGATAGACATCTGGGCGTTTTTCACAGTTTGGCTATGTGGACATAGCTGCTATAAACATTGGGGTGCACGTACCCCTTTGGATTACTACATTTGTATCTTTGGGGTACAATACCTGGTAGTGCAATTGCTGGGTCATAGGGTAGCTCTATTTTTAACTTCTTGAGGAAACTCCATGCTATATTCTAGAGTGGCTGTATCAGCTTGCATTCCCACCAACAGTATTGAGAGGGTTCCCCTTCAAGAGAGAGAGAATCTTAAGCAAGATCACCTCACAACCCTGAGATCATGACCTGAGCCCAAATCAAGAGTCAGACACACTTAACCAAATGAGCCCCCCAGGAGCCCCTGGACCTTTTTCCTTTGATTCAGATGGTGATTGCTTGATATTAAAAGAGACTTATTTGATCTCTGCTATTTGAACTGGGTTGAAAGATACTAGTAAATTCATATAATATAGTCATGTAATTGAACCCATGCCAAAAAACCAAATTCATATAGGTTAGACATATAGGTTAGTCTGTCTCTTAAAAAAACAAAGCTCTTTTAGCAATGGGAGCCCAAGTAAAAAAAAAATCACTTATATCCCAGAAAATATCAGGCAGGAAGATGAAAATGAGGAAGCCTTACCCTTAGGGCTAGCATTTTTGATGACTAGGTAAAACATGGGTGTTTGAAGGATATGAGTATTGAGACCCCTTCCATTTCCTTTGAGTAGGGTCTGGGTTTAATGTCAGAATTCCAAGTACCCCATTAATGTTCATTCAGTGAATGCATGAATGTAAGAGCAGAGCAGAAAGCAGTTTGGAAAGAATTAAGGAATTTGGGGACCTAGAGAGTACGATGCCATTAATATGTTTGAAATCAATAACAGTTTTATACTTCTCCTTTGTTTTAGATCTTATCATGTATAATTAATTGCATAACATTTATCCTAGCACCATGTATTAAATTTAAAAGGTAATTAATAAACCTAAGTATTCTAGCTTTATTACTAGAACTGGGATAAGGCTCAGGGGTTTGTTCCCAAGAAACGAGGCCTTAGTCTAACTACAAAAGTGAGAATCATATTTGAAAGCAAATCTGAAGAAATCACTGAGCCTGAAGCCAAGGGCCTCTTTAATTTCCTCTGAATAAGAGAAACATTAATCCCTGAAATTCAGTTGACATTAAGTCTTTAAGAAGGAGGATCTGTTTTGTCCCCAGTGTTCAATAATGAAAAGTGAATGCTAGACAGGGTCATATTTTTTGGTAGCAGAAAAAGAACTGGACTTCAAATAGAATTCCTAGGTTATAATCTATCACTTCCTTGCGGTTTTGCCTTAGGGGGAAAAAGTTATTTGATTGTTGTGAATATCAGTTTATTTATATGCAAAACAGGGGTTATAATGACTTTAATTTGCATTAAATTGGACAGGAAGTGGTTAAAACTTACACCTTGATATGTTACTGCCAAAGGGAAATTTAATGCCAAGAAGAAGATGGCACAGCAAAACAAGCAGTCTGATTTCAACTCGGATTCCAAACAAGAAATGATGTATCTCCTCAAGGGAGAATTTGAAATGCTACTCTCATTGCCCTAGCACATGGAACGCTAATTGTAGCAGAGAATGGAATTGGCAGAAGCACACTCATGAGGACAGGTAATATTTAGTTTAGAAAGAGAGAAACCAATCTCCAATGTGATCAAGTAAATCATAGTACCAGAAATTAAATTTTTCTTTACTTTGTTTTTATGTGTTCTCATGTGAAAGTCACAGAAAGTATTTGAAGAACTTGAATTTTGTCTGTACGCCTTAGAATTAGGCCAATGCAACTTTTACCACATGTGCTGAGGCAAACTTACATAAAATCTAAGCATTCCAGCATATACTGGATGGAAACAGAGCCTACACAGGACGTGTATTTTATATCATTTTAATCATTTCCAGATGTAAATGTTAAGAGTTCAGTAATCAAGGGCAAGTAATAATTGAGCATCCAAGTAGATTCTATGGATCACAAAAAGGGGTTTGAGCTGTGTAGAGAATACTCTATAAATCCCACTGATAAAAATATTACCAGTGATTCCTTGAAGTGCTGAGGAACTGGATACTGAGATCTGAACTCAGTATGTATGCTGTGTACAATATTTCATATGCATGTGGATGTGAAATGGTTCTTATTTCAGAATATGGCCTCAAAGATCTGCAACAAGTTTTCATTTTTTTTTAAAGATTTTTATTTATTTGACAGAGAGAGATAGCGAGAGCAGGAACACAAGCAGGGGGAGTGGGAGAGGGAGAAGCAGGCTTCCCGCGGAGCGGGGAGCCCGATGTGGGACTCGATCCCAGGAACCTGGGATCATGACCTGAGCCGAAGGCAGACGCTTAACGACTGAGCCACCCAGGCGCCCTGCAACAAGTTTTCTTGCTCTAATCACTTATCTGAAATTCCAATTTATTTATTTAAAATACCCCAAATTTTTCATCCCAGCACATACTAAGTACAGAGTAAAGTGAAATGGAGTTATAATATGAACATACATCAATTGCCCTTTTTATTATTTAATGGCAAGATCTCAAGTCTGAATTTTATTTAGTAGGCAATGGAAAACTAGTTAAAACCTGTATTTGAACGTGTACATGTGTTAATTTTGGAGAAGAGGTAGTGGGGGAAGACAGTGAGGCTTGGCCACTTGGTTATTATCTAAACATAGGTAATGGTATTCGTCATCCTCATAAAATAGAATCCTATATTGTCAGTAAAATGAAGTTGTAAATTAATATTTATCTTGAAAATATTTTGTGATATGCCACTAGAGGTTTAAAGAAATTGGTTACAAAATAGTAATGTATAGTTTGCCCTTTGGTAAAAATATGTTTGTGTATGCATGTATATTGCACATATTATATGCACATATTGCATGCAATTTTATTATAAATGTCTTACAAGATATAAACTAAGTTTAATTTTAGCTTTTCTGATTTTCATAATTATCATGCTTTTTATGAAACATCTTTTTTTGGGGGGGGGCAAGGGCAGAGGGAGAGAAAGAATCCCAAGCAGCCTCCACGCCCAGTACAGAGCCCAATGTAGGGCTTGATGTCATGACTGTTGAGACCATGACCTGACCAGAAGTCAAGAGTCAGATGCTTAACCGACTGAGCCACGCAGGTGCCTCAAAATATACTTTCTAAAAGTTATCAGATGCTGCAAATAAGAACACAACATAAATGGATATTTGCATATTTTAGCACTTAAATCTTTTTCTCAAATGTCTTGAAAGCTTTATTAGAATGAAATATTCAGTTTCATTCAAAAGATAACCTACTTATGTCTCTACTGCAAGATGCTACTAAACTCTGGAAATTGTTTCTGTGTATTTAAGACTGCTTATGCTTGAGAATAAGCAGTAATGATCATATATTCAAGTAAGTCAAAATTAAACATTTTATTCATATTATAAATGCTATGTTCCATTTTCTAGTTACATTAAATTTTATTACTGTTTATAAATCTCAAATATCTGTTCATATATATCAAGTGGTATTAGTGACAACCTAAAGCACATTTAATCCATTGTAATAGATCATTTAAAAATACGAAATAAAAAAGTCCAAATATATGTTGCTATATATACATGCATGTGTATGTGTGCATATTTCTTTGCATGTAAAAAATACAGAAAAAGTAAATGTAAATATGTCTTCATTACAAGCATATATTAAAGATCCAACAGACTCATAGAATTTCTTAATCTAATGAAAAAAAATCATTACATTATCTGAATTACAAAAACCTACTTCATATAAAATTATATTTCCTTTGTTCTATATTAGTTTCAAATTCTTAACAGAAAAATTTGAAAAATACTGGTACAAGCTTAGCATTTACTTGTTTCAGAGAAGCTGAATTGACTCTTATAGATTCACTTTCCCTTAAAAATATGCTGTATCGTATTGCCCTAGAATGTGTGTCGACCCAACACTAAAGAAGGCATTCCCTCCACCTGTTCTCAGAGCACACTCTTCTTATTACCTACATTCTCTCTTATTCTCCTCCATAGAGTAACAGATCCTGGCTTGCAGAATCTCTGACCTGCATCCCCAGTGCTTTGTATATAGTACCTTATGTTAGGTACTCAATACATCTTTGATGAATGGTGGATATTAATTCTGGCATATGGCTCAGAAGCATTTACTGCCAATCAAATTCATGAATTAAACTTTCCATTCATACTCCTGTTATGACAGTTTATCTTTTGATAGCTTAAATTAAACTAAATGGGTTGTTTATAAGTATAAACATATGAGAGTATTAAACCAAATGTCTATTGTGGCAAAGAAAATATTTTGGATTCATTGAATCTCTTAGTTGATTCTAACACACAGGAAATTAAATTTTCTAGCCTCCCTCGCAGTTGGGTGGGACCATAAGACTGATTTGTGGTGACTAGAATGTGGGCAGGAGTAATATATGCTATGCCATGTGCCAGCCTAGCCTCTAAAACTTCCCTTCTGATCCTTTACAACCTCTCCACGCTAGTCTCCATGCCAAGTAGAAGCAGAGTCTAAGTATATTAAGAACCATGTAGAATTCCCCATCACCAACACCAACTTGCTTTAAATGATTCACTAGGGTGATTCAAATGAGGGGTAAACTGTTTAGCTACTGAGACTTCAGCATGGCTTGTTATAAGAATTAGGCTGACCTGGCTCAAACAGCAGTTTGCAAAGTTTTTTTCTAAAACAATAAGGTGTGCTTACAATACTTGTGAGGAAAAGTTGATGATTTTAATGGGGATGCTCTCAAGAGAGTCTGAACTGCAAGGCGCCTTTAAATAACAACTTCAGGGACGCCTGGGTGGCTCAGTTGTTAAGCATCTGCCTTAGGCTCAGGTCATGATCCTGGGGTCCTGGGATTGAGTCCCACATTGGGCTCCTTGCTCAGTGGGGAGCCTGCTTCTCCCTCTCCCTCTACTGCTCCCCCTGCTTGTGCTCTCTCTCTCTGACAAATAAATAAATAAAAATCTTAAAAAAAAATAAAAATAACAACTTCAACCAAATTTAGAGAGGAGGTGAAATTTAAATTTTAGAAAAAGAGTTTGTTATTCCAGCATCCCTCTCTATAATGTTTTGTTTGCAAAGTTTACTAGCATATACAAAGTAGAAAGTTATATAATGAACGCAGGCATCTATTAGTCAGTTTTAACAATTATTAATTTTGTATATAATTTTCCTTTGTCCCTTTAAGGTTGAGCCCTCTCAGCAAATCCAACATACCAGGCTATTTCACCCATAAACCTGGAGTATGTATCATTTTGACAATTATTTTATAAACCATACCATTTTCACATCTAAAAATTATTTAGTTAAAATCTCTTAATACCACCTAGTTGATAGTCTATACCCATATTTCCCTAATTATCACACAATTCTTTTTAGTTTTTTATCTACCTGCTGTTTGAGTTATAGCTCTAGTTTCTTTTACTCTATAGCCTTCAATTTTTATCTTCCTTATCATAAATTTTCTGGAGAAGCAAATATTGGCCTGTAGATGGTCATCTGACAAGCTTGTTTCTGTGTGCTTATACTATTTGATTCACAACTGAGTTTATTTAGCTGGCTGATATAGTCGCCTCTGGGATAGGACAGGACGTGATGTTTTGGAGAGTTGTGGAAAACTCTATACTGTAATCAACTGCTGCTGCTAAAAAAAAAAAAAAAATCAGGCCTGGAGACATGAAGAATTTGGCAGGAGAATGTGGTTAGGGAAAGGAAGGAAACATGAAAAAGTATCTCTTCTGTCTCTTCCGGTCTTCTAGTCTCCAGCACACGGCCCTAATGGCATCCCCATTGTATCTATTTCTCTTGACTTTCTCTGGTTATAGGCTTATCCTTCCTGTCTTTCTTTTTTCCCCTTTTCATCCCTAGATAGGTTTTATTAAATAACAGACTCATGGATTTTATGCTTTTCAATTTTGGAATGTAAATGTATACACACACATTCTCCATACCTATACCCTTATATAGAAGAAAACTTTTCAGGGATGCAGTATAGTTACTTGGAGTCTGTTTGATCATTTTAAGACTTTGTTTTAATCTGTTAGTATGGGTTCTAAACAATCTATACTAGGACTAATTTGGCTTTAATACTGAGCCAAGCCCATTCTAAGGATTCTACTCAATTTCTCATGTATAAATAGGTCTGTTTGCCACGGTTCTTTAAAAAGTGGACTATTGGGGCGCCTGGGTGGCTCAGTTGGTTAAGCGACTGCCTTCGGCTCAGGTCATGATCCTGGAGTCCCGGGATCGAGTCCCACGTCGGACTCCCTGCTCGGCGGGGAGTCTGCTTCTCCCTCTGACCCTCTTCCGTCTCATGCTCTCTATCTCTCATTCTCTCTCTCTCTCTCAAATAAATAAATAAAATCTTAAAAAAAAAAATAAAAAAATAAAAAATAAAAAAAAATAAAAAGTGGACTATTCAAGCTTTAAATAGTCTCTAGAAATTGTTTGCCTTACCCCTTTGCAGTGTTTATCTCCCTGTTTT